>NW_013550560.1:0-7358 GCF_000709125.1 Exophiala aquamarina CBS 119918 | reverse complement strand
AGCTCGGATTATAATACTTTAACTACTACTTAATTAGTATTAGATATCTAACGTAGGATTCTCTCGACTTAGATCCCTACTACCTAGCGTACGTCTACTCGTAGTCTTAAATAATTCTTTAAAGACTAATATTATTTAAGATAGTAGTTCCGACGAAGACTTAGACGTAGATATAGTTAACGTACTAGGACTTACTAATATATCTCGGAATAGTATTAAGGTAGAACTATTCTATAGGAATAGGGAGAAGCTAGGATACTTTCTTATATAACTTAAGACTACCTTTAAGCTTAATCTAGTTAAGTATACTAGGATAGAAGATAAGGTTATATTCGCGGTAATATATCTTAAAGGAATAGCGTTCTATTAGTTTAAACTAGTATAGGACGACTACCTCGAGTCCTTCGACCCTAATAATAAGACTAAGGTATACTTTAGGAACTTTATATAGTTCGAAGTAATAATTAAATAGATCTATAGTACGATTAACGAGGCTATAGTAGCCTCTCGTACTATCTATACCCTTAAATAAATAGAATCTATAGTTAACTACTACTCGGAATTTAAGAAACTAGTAAAAGAACTAGAGTATATAGACGATAATATCTTTAAGGATACGTTTTATAATAGATTAAAGAAGGAAGTTAGGAAGGAAATAATAGAGCGCCCGGAAATATATAAAGATATAGTAGATAAGGCTATTAAACTTAATAATTAACTATACGAACTACGTATAGAAGATAATTAAGGAAGAAACTTAGGAAAGCGAGGATATCGAGGGTATCGATATTCTCCTCGAGTTAATACGGAACGCCTACGAGACTATAGAAACCCTATAGATCTAGACGCTATAGAACGTTATAATACCCGACGAATAGGCCTAGGTAGAGGCCGGAATATAGAGCGAAAGGTTATAAGAGGGCGAGATCGAGAGAAGGAAAGATAAAGGAAGGAAAATCTATACTATAAATATAGTAAGCCCGAATACTATATACGCGATTATCTAGAAAAGAAAAGCGCTTAAGGACTATATATAATAAATATATAGAGCGATAGTATAGACGACTTAATAGCGAAAAAGGCCGATACTATTAAGGAAACCTAAAGACCTATCGAGGGTAAGAATAAAATAGTATAGAAGGACTATTAAGAATCGGATAACTCTCGAGGATTAGGTAAGTTAAATATTAAGTAATTAGAAGAAGAGTTCTAGTTAAGATATTAGACTAAGAAGCCTAAAGAACCTAAGCGTAAGACTTAGAGGAAAGAAAAGTTCGACGAACTTCTAAAGGAGGAATAGTAGAGCGAAGTAATATATAATACGAGAAGAAATATCGTAAGATATACTTAAGAATTATAGTATTTCTACTACGAGGACGACTACTAACTCTATTTAGCTTTAAAGACCGAAAAATAGTAGTTTCTATATAAGGATAGAGAAAGTATAAAGCCTCGGAAATAGGAATAGAGGGTCTAGGAAATCCTAGCTATAATAATAGCCGATTTCGAAAAAGAAACGATACTTATAAATATAGATAATTATATAATAATTAGAACGAAATTCTAGAAGATAGTTAACGAAGTTATAGTATTAGATAGAAGGGTAACGTAGAAAACGTTTAGGACGGCGTTAATCTATAAGTATCGGGCCCGAGGATATTAATAATATAGATATACCTATATATATACGAAAGATAGGGAACTATATTAACTAAAAATTTAGCGAGAAGAAGACGAATAGATACTAATAGACGAGATATTACGATAATATAAGAACTCTACGAAATTCTATATATATTTCTAGGATAGAAGGGAAGGAGAAATCCTATTCCGTTATAATCTAGGCGCTACTTCTAGAAGAAAATAAAAATATATATAGATCTAGAAATATAATAATTAAAAATATTCTTTATAAGCCGAATATACGTACGATATATATAACGAAGAAGCTTACTTTACGACCTTTAAAGGACTAGGTAAAGGAGTAACCTATACGGAAGGATAGCTAGTTTAGCTTAAGTAAGGACTATTTAATTTTAGGATAGTAACGCTACTACCGCCTTATTATAATATATCTATAATAGAAAAAGGACCCGCGGATAAGATTATACTAAATAAGTCCGACCTAGTAATTATCTAAACCTACTACTAGGTAGTAGAACTAGCGAAAAACCTCGGAATATAGTATAATTTCCTAGAATAACCGAAGAAAGAAAGAATCTATATAATAATCTATAAATATACCTAGGATAAATACGAAGATAAAGAAAATAGCTATACGTACGATTACGTAGACTACGTATTTCCTTTCCTATTTAGAAAAGGAGAAAACGATAACTAATTAGAAGAATTACGATAGTAGTTAAATAAATACGAAAAAATAAGACTACGAAGAATAACGTATACTTACTTCGACGATATAGTACTATTAGAGGAAAAGAATAAAGTAATAGTATCGAAGTATTATCTTATAGTATTTATTATTAACTACTACTAGGTAAGTATTAAAGACGATATTAAAAAATTAATATTCTACCCTAGCGGACTAAGATAGTTAACTCGAAGGCCGATTAGTTTAAATAAATACTACGACTTAGAATACTTAGCGGTAGCTTCTTACTACTTATATAATATAGTAGAGGGCTAAGTAGTACGATACGACCTACTAGTATAAACGATTAGAAGGATATAAGTATAATTAGTATACCTAGATAATAAAGAAGAAGAATAGAAAGAAGTATACGCTAAAGAATTAGATAAAGACTCCGAAATATCGTTAGAAGAAGAAGAAAAATATTATATAGCTAAGGTTACGAGAAACTAGATTAAGATTATAATAAAGTACTAGAAATATAGCGAATATATAGAATATAATAATAAGGCCGAAAGATACCTCTATATCTATTATAATCCTAGAATAAAACTATAAGAATAATAGAACGAAATTAATATATTATTCTATTAGGATTATAGATATAATTAAGCGCTAATAGTATATATATATATATAAGGACTAACCTACGAATAGATTATAGTTAATCTCGACTAGGAAGACGTAAAGGAAATCTAGGAAACGAAAGCTCTAACGATACGAAATTTATATATAATATAGGAGGATAGAAAAGAGGAGATACCTTATATTAATAGACGAGCGGACTCGATATATCTATTTAATTACTTTAGTTACGCGGAGAGAAGCTACTAATAGTATTTTAGGCTATACTAATATCTATAGAATATAAGCCCAAACCGACTTCGAATCTCGATTAGTAAGATAGTATATCGATCGATAAACGAATACGACGAGCGTACTTATATAATAGAACTAAGACTATACGTATATTTAAAAAACGACGAAGGAATAACCTATTAAGGCTAGGTTACCTACGATAATAGCCTTAGACTCTATAAGAGTTAGATAGAAGTAAGGCGGAATATATAGTCCTTATAGTCGTTCTATAGAACCTTTCTATACGACTTATAATAGACTTCGAAGTAAACGGAAATTATATCTTATACTACGTAGTATAAAGGTTAAAAGATTACGTAAAGGTAAAGACGAAACTATACTAACTTATAATAGTAGACGGGTCGCTAATAGAATTTAAGAACGAATAGATACGAAAAGAACTACGATAAGTCGAACTAATAATAGGAACCTATTAGGAAAGAATAATCCTAGATATAATAGCGATAAAATATAACGCTATACTAGGAATAGGATAGCTAGAAAAATATAACTCCTAAATAAACTAGAAAATAAGAGAACTTAAATTTCCGAATTATAGTTACGAAATAAAAATAGAAGACTAATTATCTTTAAAGGTTTCCTTTATAAAGGCGATATAGATATAACCGAGAGGTAGAATATTAGCTTAAACTAATATTAAAGAGCTACTTCCGAAATACGCGAAATATAAGGAATTATTTATAGAAAAGGAAGATAAGATAGCGCTTCTTAAATATTAGCCTTAGGATTACCGAATACCTATAAAAGAAGGAGAAGTACTTAATTATAAGAAATAGTTAAAATTACTCTCGAAAAAAGAAGAAGACTTCCTAAAGGATTATATCGAAAAACTAGAAGTAAAGGGCTTAGTTAGAAGAAGCTAACTAAAGATAGGAAAGTATAGATTTATATTCTATAGTATACTCTTCGTAATAAAGAAGAATAGATTACTACGACTATATATTAACTATAGACTACTTAACGATAAAACTATTAAGAACTATTATTCTATTTTCCGATAGAATAAACTATAGAATCGCCTCTTAGGCGTAGTATAGTTTACCGCGTTAGATACTAGAGACGCCTACTACCTAATTAGAATAGCTAACGAGAAAGAATATAAGACGATATTCCGAATAAGATAGAAAGTCTACGAATTCCTAGTTATACCTTTTAGACTTACTAATATATTATTAATATTTTAAGAATTTATAAATAATACTTTAAGAGAATATTTAAATATATTCGTTATTATCTACCTTAACGATATTCTAATCTTTTTAAAGACTTACGAGGAATATATAGAGTATATAAAGAAAGTAATAGAAAAGCTAAAGGAAAATAAAATTCTACTTAAGCTATCTAAATACGAATTCTATAAGAATAGTATTAGATTCCTAGGCTATATTATATCTTCGGAAGGATTCGTATCGAACTAAGAAAAGGTTCGAGCTATTAATAAATAGCTAGAACTATTAATAGTTAAGAAAGTATAGACGTTCTATAGATTAATTAACTATTACTAAAAGTTTATTAAAGATTTCTTAAAAATCGTAGTACTAGTTATTAACTTAACTAAGAAGGAAATAATCTTTAATTTTAGGGAAAAATATAAGAATAGCTTTAAAGAGCTAAAGCGACGAATAACGTCTATACTAATCTTATATATTTTTAATCTAGAAAAGGAAGCGACCGTAGAAATAGATACCTTAGATAAAGTAATAGAAGGCTACCTTAAATAAAGAGACGAATAAGGGAAGCTCTATCTAGTAGTATATTATTTAAGGAAACTAAGCGGACTCGAGGTAAATTATAATATCTATAATAAGAAACTATTTATAGTAGTAGAATACTTAAAAATATAGAGGGTATATCTAGAGGAAGCTAAATATCTAGTATAGATATACTTAGACTATAAGAATCTAATATATTAGATAATAACTAAAGAACTTAATAGAAGATAAGTTAAATAGGCGGAAACTTTAGCCTCTTACGATTTTAAAATTATATATATTCGAGGAATAGAGAACGTTATAGCCGATACCCTTAGTCGAAGAACGAACTATATAGAAGGACTAGAATCGGAGCTAGCGACGCTTCTAGAAAAGAGAGGAAATTACCTAATATATAGAAAAATAGAAATAAGAATACTTATAATATTAGAAATAAATTTAATACTAGAATAAAAATAGAGAATTATATAAGTAAGGTATAATAATAAAAGCGTAGGATATCTAGGTATTAATAAAATAATCGAACTAATAATACGAGACTTTACCTAGGTAGGATTAAGAAAGAACGTTAAAGGATACGTTAAGAATTACGATACGTATTATAAAGCTAAATACTTAAGATATAAACTATATAGTTTATTATAATTAGCGGAAAATATAGATAAAGTATAGTCTAGGATAGTAATAGACTTTATAGTTAAGCTACTACTATCGAAAGAACCTATAACGAGTATAACTTACGATAGTATACTTATAATAAACGATATACTAATAAAATATATTTATCTACTACTATATAAAGAAGTATTAATAGTAGAAGAACTAGTATATATAGTTATAAGAATAGTATTCGCGTAGTACGAAATACCGAAAGTTATTATTACGAATAGGGATAAACTATTTAACTTATAGTTTTAGTAGTCGTTAACCGACCTATTAGGAATAAAGTATAAAATATCTATATTATATTATTCGTAAACGAATAGATAAACGGAAAGAACGAATTAAACGATAGAATAATATTTACGATACTATATAGATTACTAATAAAGAAATTAGGTCGAGCTATTACTAATAGCTTAATTCGCTTTTAATAATAATATATCGATAACCGGAATATTACTATTCTTTATAAATTACGAAAGATACCTAGACTTTAAGAAAGAACTATTAGGCGATAGATCTATAGTAGAAAAGGTAAGGATAAAAGTCGAAGACTTATATAAGTTATACTTTCTACTAAAAATAAAACTAGATAAAATATTAAAAATAACTATAAAAGTAGTAAATAAGAAAAGATCTAAGGGACTAAATTTCTAGGAGGGAAAGATAGTTTATATTAATACGAAAAATATAAAAATATAAAGACTAAGTAAAAAGCTAGACTATATAAAGATTAAACTATACCGAATTAAGAAAATATTAGAACTAGTCTCCTATAAGCTATACTTACTAGGAGGACTAAATATATATCTAGTATTCTATAAATCGCTATTAGAAAAGGCGCTAGACGGAGCTAGACTAGGACTAGTATATATCGATAAAGAAACCTAAGAATCCTATTACGATATAGAAACTATACTCTAATATAGGCGGGAAGGCCGCTAAGTAAAATACCTAGTTAAATAGTTAGAATACCCGAAATAGGAGAATACCTAGGAACTAGGGATAAACCTTAACCCGAAACTTATTACTTAGTATTACTAGCGGCGTAATCTAGCTAGGAGAGTTCTTCTATTAGAAAGTTATCGGTTATTACGATAAAGTTAAACTCGCCGGGACCGTTACTTACTAGTTTCCCGAGAAGCCGTACTTCTCGGTTAACTATTTTACTCTATTTTCTAGTAATCTTCTCGAGGCGAGCTTCTACCTTAGATTACTCGGTTTAAGTAGCGAGGATACGACGAGCTAGGCCGGCTAGCTCTTAGCGTAGCTTCTCGTTCTTCTCGCGTAGTTTACGTTTTTTATTTTTAAGATAGTCGAATTCGGTATCCGAAAACGTACTACTATATATAATATTTTTCCGTATATAGACGGAATAGCGAGAATAACCCTCGCGAACGATATATACTTTATACGCCTTAACGTATTAAGGGTAAGGAGCTATAGTTTCGAAACTAAAACCGGAAAGTTTAATTTTAGTAGTAAGACGTCGGAGTTACTCAGGCTTAGAGAGAAAGGCCTTAGGAGGTATAATTAGCTATAGAAAGGAAGGAAGAAGGACGGACCGCTTCTAGCGGACGATACTTACCTTATATACGTTAAGGATAACGAATAGAGAGAGGAGGGAATAGTATTACGAACTAGGTTACTAGAAGGGTCGCTAAGGATAAGCCGCCTATACTCGAGGGAAACGAGGAAGTTAGTCGATAGAGAACGAGGCTACGTTACGTAAC
>NW_013550561.1:16415-174772 GCF_000709125.1 Exophiala aquamarina CBS 119918 | reverse complement strand
GGTCATTAATGGGGTGGGTCATTTAATGGGTGCCTGACTTACTAACTGAGAACACAAAAGCTCTGATATCGGGGTGCCAAGCCATTGTAATTACGCCAACGTTCTGGTATTGATAATACCCGTTAGACGCTGATCGACACGTGCCAACGCGCCTAGCGACGTTTGTATCGATACCCCTTATGGTTTGACTGGCACCTATAGATTTAGATATGACAATTCCCCGACTATAGTGCACAGCCGCTATAGAAGGTAGCGTCACTTTCATTTTCTCGGGCACAGGGGTCTTCCTGAGTAGAATCGCTGGCCGCGATTGCCAATTTGAGGCTAACCATCACATGCTGTTGCTGCCCACATATCTTAGACATACAATGCCTTCCCCCACCATCTGGTTCTGTTGTTGTCCGTTGGGTCCGTCTCGATAGTGACGCCCGTCACATTCAGTCCATTCATGCTCCCGTTAGTGCCATGGGCAGGGAAGAATGGTACGTTACCATTACCATTTGGATCACCTGAGGTGACGAAGTTTGCGATGTACGACTGAAGCATCAACGCGACGTTGTCAACCAACGGCGTCGTGTTCCTGCCATCTGTGCCGTCATAAAAAGTGTACAGCACGTCTGAACCGTGTAGTCCGGGCTCAACCTGGAACATGTAGCTGTAATACTTATCACTGTAAGCTTGTGCCAGGAAGTTCTTATTGGAGTGGAAGATGTACTCGGCAGAAACAAGGACGGCGCGGTCGAGGCCATTGGTATATGGGAGGCTTCCATCGTACTTGGCCGGGTACACGTTGGCATAGAGATCTGCCAATGTCTCGTCGGTAATGGTATGAAACAAAGTCTTCAGCCAGGCACCGAGATCGTCGTCAGTCTCGATGGTGGGAATGGTGAAATAGACGCCTTCTCTGGTATTGTGACCCGCTAGAACAGTCACATTCTTGTTGTATGCACCTATGGCGAATGCTCTCGCAGGCAGGTTTGGCGCGAAGATCCCGTCCACGACCGGGTTATAGGTATATTTTGACCAACCGGAGTCTGCCACTTGTGCTTCATTAGCAGCGATGATGGCCTCAGAAGACGCGGCTCGGGCTTCCTCAAAGGTGCCCACGTTCAAATAGGACAAGAAGGATTCCCAGACGCCTTCCTGAGTAGAGAAAGAAGGCACTGCATGATAACCCGGCGATTGGGCAATAGCACGCTTGATAGGAGCGGGATTCTGACCACCAAAGGCGGCCAACTGGTGAGCAACCGAGCCCCCTCCCGCAGACTCTCCTAGGATTGTGATTTGATTCTTGTCACCACCGAAAAGGTGAATGTTCTCAGCCACCCATTCAATGGCTCGTCGTTGATCGTAAAGCCCCGCGTTAGCAACACCTCCTGCAGCCTGGAACGTTGGTCCTGAAGAGAATCCGAAAGCACCTAGGCGATAGTTGATGGGAACGAAGATCAGTCGACGTCCATCAGACCGGGCAGCACGAAGAAGGCCGGCGCCCGTCCCAGAAGAATCTTTGTAGCCGAAGACATATCCTCCTCCATGGATCCTGTACGGGTCAGAGTGTGATGGAGTAAACATGCGCTTACTGGACTTACCATAGGACCACAGGAACACCGGCACTTTTGCCGCTCGTCACGTTGGCCGCATTCTCAAACACGTCCCGGTCCACCATGACGTCGAGAACAAGACAATCCTCAGATGCAACGGTGTTATTGGCAACCACACCGCCTCGGGCAGCAACAATGGCCTGTGAGGTGATCTCTGCTTGGGTGAAATTGAACAAGGATGCATTCCCAGCGAGGTACCATGAAAGCCATTGTGTCTGGACTAGATTCCATGCCGGGACGCCTTGGGGGCATATCACCGGTTTGGCCCCAGTCTGCACATCGGTATTGCGCCCTCTAGGAGGCACAGGGGCTGCAAACCGGAGATCGCCAACAGGTGCTTGAGCATATCTCACATTCTTGAACAGATAAGTCTCGTCGACGTCCTATTGGGTTCAGCATAACGGACGGGATCATTGGGTCAGGCACAACCGCGTACGTCATACTCTAGAGCCCGGTGTATCTCATAACCAAGATCTACCTCTGGCAGAGATTGCGCAAACAATCTGGTGAGAAGGCAGAGGCCGACTAGAAGCTTTGAGGATTGCATGGTTGAAATCGTGGCAAACGCCTGAAAAGCATCTTGACAAAGTCGTTATCCCAGTCCATAATATATGATACGACCATTGCCATGTGGGGAAAGTGTGGGATCCCCGCAAATAATTCGAGGCCACCCAGATCATGAAAGTAAGATGGCTGGCATGTTGTTTCCACCGGAGGTCTATACAATTGCTGTAGAAAGCAATGAGTATAGAAAAGTGCTGCTTGAATTCGTACTTGACCTGATTGGAGGGTTTCCTCCACCGGATCATAGAAGCGTACTTTCGCAAAAAGAGCCGCACTACCGCAAACGTGGTGTGCACTCCAATTTCGATGCTCAGGTGCTCTGAATTTGCAGGCTATCACTTGTGAAGTAAGCGAGCCTGGGAGCCAATGCTCCAAGTGCGGAGTAGGAGAAGTATGATGTACCTTGCTACTGCGGCATGGTATCGAGTCCAGTTGGCCGTCAAAATCATTTGAATATACTCCCGGGGTTAAACACCATTTGGTGCTTTAGCTTCATTTAGGGCAGCGCGAGCTTCGGCTATGTCTATCACAACCAGGTACTGGGTAGACATGGAGGCAATTCTTGACATTGCTTTGTCTTCAAAAGATCACTCTCAATCGCCATTATCGACCTCGAGGTCCAGCTAGACATTGTTGCTGGCACCATAGTCTTGCACTGTGAGCTGGTCTTTAAAGCGTGAATTTCTCGCGATTGACGGTCAATCGTCGAAGCCACAGTAACTGTAAAACCCTGCGCATCTCGTTAGCTACGCTGCCTCCCAAAAGGTGATGTGCTACTAACTGATTTGGTTCGTGGGAAATATGATACTGCCTTCTTTGTGCCCAGGCGATCATTGATGTAGACAATACTCATGGATTGAATTAGTGCAGCCAGCGCAAACTATTTCCCCGGCTTTTCGCTTTTGCCGTTCTGATATGTCCTGGCCTATAAGTCGCGATGCATGACTTATTTCTTTTCATCCGCTCGGTTGCGACCGCCATCTTTGCTTTTTTGGCGACGGATGCCGTGGATGTGGCGACCGCGATCTAGATCTCAACCTTAGGCCATAGCGATACCTGGTGCCTCTCTGCAAACCAGCACCACAGCTTTAACGGTGTTTCCATCCCCGATGCGACCACGAGTTCTATCTTTATACTTCAAACCTGCGTCCTTTCGACGTGGCTGATCACGGCTTCTGTCTCTGTCGTACCGGAGTGATCTGCTGCGGTGGCTGTGGTCGTATGGTTTGGGAAATCCTTACTCGCTCCTGTCCGTACTTTTTTTGTGAGACGATATGAGCTTTTTTTCTCGCTCACGGCCGGCCATTCTGAATGTTGATAACGGCTTCGAACCGAGAGTAACAACAAACTTGGGTATGACAGACATGTCTTGAATACAGAATATGGACCAGATACCGATCCCAACCAATCTGTGTACTTGAGCGCCAATATTCCCGTCCATGTGCTTGTGCTTCGCCTTTGAGCCGGCGAGTCAGCCACGCATCTTCGACGTTGTCCCAGGCTGAACCACGAGAAGGCATGAAGGGATTGAGACTGTCAGTCAAGTCTGAGAGATTATCTGTGCTTTAAGAGAGGGCAATATGGAAGGATCATGTTTTGGTTGAAGTCCCCCTTCCAAGGGTCTTACCGTCAGACAGATATCAGGTGTCAAGAGCTCCTTCCGAAAAACGAGGCACCAAGGCAGTCGCGACTGTAGGCATAATGACGTCATCTGTACGCGTCGCGTCCACCACTGACTCCCAATTTTCTCTTGCTTCAGGCAGCGTGCAACTACTTTAGGCATCGCCAACACCACCCATTCCCTCTTACAACCTGCTGCTGACGGTAAAATACATCGCAGACCCTGGCTTCTCGCTCATGGCTGTCACTGAGGCCGCACACCTTGACTTTATGTATCTCATTCTGCCGCCATCGCGTTGAACGCTCGTCTTTTAGTCGATCATTGAGCATGAAACGATCTGCACCTACCCCATCAGGCTCGGTGTCACCGCCTCTGGTCAGGAGGAAGATAGAGTCAACTACCACTAGTATGTCTTGATGCAATGTAGATCTGACATCGACTAAAACTCCTCTAGATAAAGCAGTAGCAAGTTTTTTCAAGCCCGCCTCACAGAAAGCTCCTGATAAGTTGATATGGAGGATAGTCAACAGCAGTCTGATCACTGGTCGGTATGATCCCTCAGAAGCCCCAAAACTACCGAGGACTGCTCCTGCGAAAGTGGCTGCTTTCGACCTGGACGACACTCTCATAATCGCTAATTCAGGGAGCAAATGGGCCCGTTCCGCAACAAGTTGGAAATGGTGGGATGCTTCTGTACCTGCGAGATTGAAACATCTCTACAAGGAGGGTTATCTCGTTGTCATCATCAGCAACCAAGGAAACATCAGTTTGAAAGATAACCCCAAAGCCTTGCAGAAAGACTCCCTAAGTTTAACCAACCTAAAGAATCAAGTCACTGCAGTCGTTCAACAGCTCGACTTCCCGATCCATTTCTACGCTGCAACTGGCCAAGACAGATACCGCAAGCCTAGAACGGGTATGTGGGACGAGCTTTTGGATAATTATGATCTACAAGTGGAAGGAATGGTTGACTTGGCAAACTCCTTTTACGTTGGCGATGCTGCGGGCAGAGAAAAGACCGATAAGAGGCAGAAGGACCATGCAAGCAGCGACAGGTACGCCATTCCGACCTATGGATCCCCTGATGGTCTCAAAGTTGAGAACACCCTCTGATACCTATATCTCGCAGAGATCTAGCAGCAAACATCGGCATACCGTTCCACACCCCAGAGGAGTTTTTCTTGAATGCACAAGTGGAGCCCTACGAGCATGTCTTCGAGCCTGCAGGCCACCTGGAATACCTACAATCCTCAAAGCTGGCCCTGGACGACACGACTGAGTCATTGGCTGCAGCCCCGTTCACAAAGACTAGCCCACAAGAACTTGTGATATTTTGTGGTTCTCCTGGTGCTGGGAAGAGCACCTTCTTCTGGGATGTGCTACAGCCGTTAGGATATGAGAGAGTCAATCAAGACATCCTCAAGACAGTATGTGACCCCTCTTCGAGAGCATTTTTACCACCCTTTCCCTTTAAATTGCCACGATGTCATCCTAGAGCAAATCCCCTCCACATATCATTTTCCACGAGGAAGGTTTCAAGCTGAGACATTCCTTCTCGATAGCGGGACAAGTGCATCCGAAAGGCAAGAGAATTGCTTGGTGCTGGCTCATCTGTGGCTGTTGGTATGTACTCCAAATATTTCTTTCCATCTGCGAGACAGTCCTCAACACGCTCAGTCCGGCCCGAAATTTTGTGTTTCTATACATGTCAGCAATGTTTCAGCTGTCATACTCATTTGCCAGCATGCTGTGCAACAAGCGAGTGCGTTTACATTGCCTGTCACTCTGCGTCTAGAGGAAGCAGCACAGGATTCTGCACCCCATGCTGCCATTCTTCATTTCCTCCTTTGATTCCACGGCTGGGATATCCTCTTCATAAGACACGCATGCACGTTATGCCATGCAACCCCCCTTTGCATTGACACCGAACACCTTGCCTCATGCATAGCATCCAGCTTCATGCCACGCTTGGCAAGAATTGCGGGTGTCCACAAATCCTGGCCTCAACTGCATGTCGTAGCCGTGCACACTCAGTCATGTTACACGGGAGCTGACCAAAGAATGCATACACGTGACAGATAACACCAACGCAGACATCGAAACCCGGGCACATTGGGTTAGGGTTGCCAAGGAGTTCAATGTACCCATCCGCTGTGTACGTTTCACCGCATCGACACGCCTGGCCGAGCACAATGACGCTGTGAGAGCTTTGAATCCAGACACAGTATGTACAACTGCCCCAACCTCCACACCCAACAATGCCTTCAGCCATATGGTATGATGGACCATCTTGTGCGCACCGCATCAAAGAAGTAGATATGCCTTTTCTGACGTATGTTGATTGAGCAGATGAATCCTGAAGCGCGCACAATGCTCCCAGGCATCGCATTCCGTAGCTTTGTGCAGCGATTCCAAGAGCCAGAGTTGAGGGAGGGCTTTGCAGATATTCACAAAGTCGATTTCGAGGTAATGTAGCACATAGGGACGTCAACTATTCGCATTGAGCCTATGCTAACATTCATGGATGGTTCATAGTTCAAAGGGACAGACGAACAAAAGAAGCTCTGGAGTCGATACTGGGTAAGCAAATTCTCGACATAGGGAAGAAATATCGACCACAAATAGTCACCGGCGTGCATGCCGAGTGCTATTTTGACATCCTGAACACAAACTTTCTATCTCAAGGTATTAAGATGCCCTGCCTCAATCAGCGGACCTAGATTTAATACAGATGAATTACCACGACTCCAAGTGATGATCTTCCTTGGTGTGGATGATGTTCAACAGCTTTCAAGTTGTCCGCACGTCCCTTGGGGCGCATTCCCGTGAAAATATTATCGGTCCGTGCTGCACTAAATCACTTTCCACGGGCTTAATTCATCATTGTAGAGACGATGATGATAGCGCTATCACAGCACAATTTCCAATATCATGGCTTATGGCTGTAGTGGGGGCTTGGGGTGGTCTCGTTTTACTCTTTTGAACAGCCTTGTTAATGTTCGGGCTGAAATAATTGATTTGCGTGGGTCTCTCACTGGCGACCCGTCTGTATCACGGCCTACCCTAATAGTAAAGATGTAATACATGCAAGAAGAAACCAAGGTGAGATAGCCGGGACAGTCGATGGAATAATATCGACCACCAGTCAGGCCACGTCCTGGTTCTGGTCGCGATACTGGGCCTTTGCGGCGCCAACGCGTGGCAAATGGCACTGGTATCTTGATCCTGGGTTGATCTGAGCGCCGAGCAGTTGCAATTCTTTTCTAACCTTGTAGGCTTCCGAATCCATTTCAGACGGTGTCTCTGGCCACTTCATTTTGCCCGACAGTATGGTTCAGGTGCAAGAACGTGCACCAACGAAGACTGACTGCAACCCAAGAGACTGGGTGGGCGGCGCGTGCGCGCGCTAGAACATGCAAGGGTGCAGTGCCGGCGACATGGTACAGGTTGTGGTAGGTGCTTCAGCTGAGCCGAAAATGATCCCATGTGTGGAAGCAAAGATGCTGGGTGGCGTTCTGAAGCTGGAGAGACCTAAGCACGCCCCTGCGATCCAAACTTGTGGGAGCCATGGCGAGATTTTGGCTTTTGGGCGACCACGTGAAAGCGAAAACCAGAGGCGCATTGGTTGTAGAGGTGTCTGAGCTGTTCGTATTGATACGCTTTGACTTGATTGTGACGACGTCGGGGGCGCGTCCCAGCTATTCATCAGAAGCGATATTGCATACAATGCACCGCCGAGCTGGCTTTACTACTTACTTCATCAGCTAGCTGAGCGGGCTCAATACTGATCCATATCCATATGGGAAGACTGCCAGGACGTGAGAGGATTCTGGTGGTGTGCACGTTCCTCTCTCTAATGACTCGGGATTTTCGAGCTCCCCACGGCCAAGGCAGACATGTCGATGCGATTGAAGGATTGGCATCGATTACGTTTACCGTTAGGAAACGTGCTCCTGAGATATGCGCGCACGAGCATCTCCCCAGGTCGGGAAAAATGGCAGATTGGCACGATAACGAGCCACGACTAGTCCACTGTCCCAACAGACGGTCGGCTCTGGTGGTCACGTTCTCGAAGGACCTTTGGTGTACTGTACCGTGTGCCGAGTACATTAGTTTTGTTCCGATTATCATCATCTCATTTTAAGGATCAGCGGCGACACCGGGCGGGCACATGCGGTTGATGACAGAGGCTGCTACAGTGGGTTGTGTCCAGGTTTTCCTAGATGCCCGAGTATGCACCTGTCACTTCTTGAAAGTCATGACGATATGGTGGGTATATGATTTATGAGCCCGAGGAAAATGTGTCCGAGAAAGATCGACAAGCACCAGGCATTCGTGTGTACACCCAGGCGTACCAGGGACCAGGGTGCGTCCCAACAAGTGGCGCAAACCAAGAATGACGAGCACGATTGACGATAAACGGCGGCCATTCTCTTACCGAGGACGGAGTAGTCAATAGAGCTCGCGAACATGAGGACTCAAGCTGCCCCGGCGCATGGCTACTAGGCGCTCCGTGGGGAGCATCTGCTCGTAGTTTCTCAGGGAAGGAGAGTTCAGTGAAGGGCATGCATGGCTTGCCCAAGAATTGTGGCCGATTGGAAGCGGTCGAAGCCACGGACAAATAATCCAGGATTGTCAATGAACGGGTGGCTGATGGGTCAAAACTCTAGTATGCACATCTGAACGCTCCGAAGGTCTACGAGTCGACGAGCCGAGGGATTGTCCAGCCACCCCAATTTGTGCTCTTGTGACGTTGAAGCAGGCCCTCCCATGGCATCGGCCGCGGTCGGTTTGACAGGTGAAAGCATCCGTATTCTCTACGGCAGAGGTCCTTGGAAGCGAATATTTGCTTCAACCTTGCGTCATTCATTTCTGGCATATAGCTAGTACATGTAGGAGGAAGTTTTGATGCGGAGTGGCTGAGTAGATTGCCCGAGTTATCCCATTGCTCCTTGTAGAGATGGAAGAAAAGAAGAAAATGGTCTGCACTGCCGTTAGCGCTTCCATTGACTAGAGAAAACAAGTGCTCGTAGGTTGTGTTGGTGGGTGAGAAACGCACGTTTTTTCCCGGCTAGGACTGTTCGAGGGCGAGCGTTGGAAGAGAACGAGAACCAGCGCCTGGGCTAAACTGTTATAGGCAAGGAGGCTGGCGGGGATGATGGAGGATAGACGGCTCAGGCAGGTCGGAAGCTGATAGTGACCGGGGGCCAGGGTATATCTGATACCGTTCCTGCATGCTGGCTTTGAGACTAGGACGGAGTATTGGCATCGGTGCAGGGCCAACGGATTGATTGAAGGGTTGAAGGGACAAAGGCCATGAAAAGCCGGGAGGAAGCAGTGAAAACGGCACGGAAGGCTGCACAAGCGCCATGCCATGCCACCAGAGAAGCCGACCTTGTGAAGCTTCTTCACACGAGTGAGAGGTGGACGATCGATTCTCTCTGGCAGCTGCAGTGACACAAGGTCCCCTTCCAACTAGTACCAAGTATATGCATTGCAGTTCCGCCACTAAGAGGGTTGTTCATCGAACGGGAAGCGCCGAGCAAGATGCAGTCAACCGCCCGTTAACCTGTTATAATTTACAACAAGAATAACAGCGAGGGTGTCCGGAATGGTACATGGAGGGTGTGCGTCCAGAGTCCAGAGTCGAGAGATTCACAGGGACAAGGCAGAATCGATTCTTACCTTGGCTTGCATCATCCAAATGGAAACCAACCGTCAGGCCTCGCATTATGATTGGAATAATAATCAACCACCATCTGAGAATGACAGACGGGTGGAAGCTGGAGCTGGAGCTGTCACAAAAGCCAGCCATTTCGCAGACTTGAAGAGACAGCGGATGCCTTTTCTTGACTCTTCTGACCCGTTATTGTTATTGTTATTGTTGTTGTTGTTATTACAATGCCTATTATTACCGCCTCCTCGAGCGATTGAGAAACTGCCGGACCCCAGTTCCAGGCAGCACTGCAGTCACTCACCTTATTCGCATCTGTCTAAGTCGACGAACCACCAGACTTTGTGGGCTTGGTGCGGTTCGAATTACTCGTTCCAGTACGGCTTCCCGGTACCGACTAGTTGTAACTTGCTCCCGAGCTGGGAGGTGGGAGAGGTGGGAGGGACAGAAACGGTAAGAGATAGCGTGTGTGTCTACAGTACGGAGTACACGTACAGAGCATGTGTATCTCTGCGTCCTGGGTACGGAGTCCCTATGTAGACTGTACATACGAGGACTGAACTCCGTCCTGATGCCCTCACCCAGACCCGAACCAAGACCCGCCTGCCCACCAAGCCCAAGCAACAAGCCAAAACAAGCCCCCTCGCGCCCTTCGTTGGTGGCGCTTGGAGGAAAAAGTCTTCTTACTGTACGGGTAGACTTTTCTCTCCAGACCCATGTCGCCGGACTCGGGCTCCAAAGCGGGCGGGAGTCTTGACTTCCTCACCCTTGGAAGTTGCAGGGGTCCAGAGAACCGCTGCTCCGGGCACCCAGGCACCCAAAGTCGCCCCCAAGACGCGCCCCCGATCCAGACACGAACCTCGCTTGCCCAGTAGCGATGGGGAAACTCTGATCCTACAGTACTCCGTACCTCGTACCCGGTCCCCACCTGAAAAAGCCGCCGACTCACAACTCAAGAGAAGAGTTGGGCCGTCCACTACGGAGTACGCATTACTACGAGGAGAGTCTAGAGTAGTGATGACGAAAGACTCCCGGGACTCAACCTGCGCAAGTGCTTGCCCCCTCAACTGTTCGGCAGAGGCTAGAAAGTGCCTGCGAATGATAGGGATGGGTCTCATCGAAAACTCCCTCTCCCTCTCCCACTGGCACGGTACGGAGTACTCGTATGGACAGCCTACCCCAGTACTCTGTACTCCGCACCCCTACGCTTTGACCCGCCCACCCTGGCCCTTACCAGCTCTTAACCGACAAACCCAGGCTACTGGCCACTGGCCAGAGCACCACCAAACACCGCCGACCCAGAGAACTCCCAGACCACGCACATTCCCCACCACCCAAGCACCCAAGCACCCAAGCACCGTCCAAGCACACACACTCACACAACTCTCTTTTCTCTCCCCAACCAGTCATCCTGCTTCTCTTCGCTCTTTGCCCCCCCACGTCCATCTTTGTTTTTTGACTTGTCAACAACATTCTATACATGCCCGACTGACTGAATTCCTGATTGCATCGCACCGCACCGTACCTGTCTTGCCCTCCAGACCTCTCTCTTCCTGTGACTTGTCCACATGGCGCTGAACTGATGGCCTTGTTTCCAGAACACCAACGACACACGGACGTCGTCTAGTCCTAGTCCAATCCTATCTGACTGGTCTGTTCCCTTCTTCTGGGATCAACTGTTGGTCTGCGGTAAACACCCGCTTGGACCTTCGCGCAAGACACGAGACATCACACATCACACATCACACATCAGACCTCAGACCTCAGCCATCAGACAACAGACAACAGACAACAGACAACAGATACACACTCGCCCTTCGCCACGCATCCTCCTACCTTCCATCCATCTACCTCGCCTGAGTAGATGACCTCGACCCTTCACATCATCAATCCAGCCGTTATGCATCCAACTGTCCTACTTTGATCCGCCTTCCCGAACCAGTCCTGTCTTCTATTCTCGACTTATCCTTCTTGGGTCCCCCCAGACATTCGTTCACCTTTAGTCATAATACTATTCACTATTGTCAAATCAGTCTCGATGGATTATTCAACTGGACATCAACCAGATCCTCCCACCCAGACCTCTTCCTCGACCACGCCTTCTGTTAATTTGTCCTCCCCCACAAACTCGGTCTTCTCTCGAGGCCATTCCTCAAAAGGTTCCAGCTCATCCACAGCCTCCTCGCCCATCGCTCGAGAGTCTATGGATATGTATGGCGCAGCGAAAAGGCTTGAGGATGTGACAGAAGAGCCCCAAGAGAGAGACGAGTTTTCAGGCTACACCTTGGTCAACAACAGCCCCTACGATCTCGTTGATTACAACAAGGCTTTTGCCGATAGTCACGACCACCCCTCCCCCTCAGGTTCACCTGTACTCGTGCAACCCGAGTGGACCTTACGCGATGCCAGTGACTGGTCCACGCCATCCCTTGAGCAACGTCATTTCAAACGGCCGAGATCCATGGATCAGACTCCCCAGACAGGCTCGCATCGTCTGAGTAGTCGACTAGGCTCGATATCCCGACGCTGGAGAAACAGGTCTGCTGCTGGCCCCCAGCTGTCCTTGATCACCCACCTCAACTCTCCTGCTTCTCGCTCCGGCTCACTTAATGGTTCCCAAATCCTCAGCCCAGCGCTAAGTGCGATCTCCAAGCACGAGAGTGTAATTGCATGCTCTCCTTCGCAAGCCACCGCTAGCCAGAGTTCCTTGGAAGTGGAGTCTCAGCCTATTGATATCGAGTGGAAGCCTTCCAACCAAGACGAGCCCAGCCAGGCCACCACGCCCCTCCTTCCACCCGTCCTCTCTGAGCTACTCTCAAAAGAACCTCCGGTGCATTCACCCCTTCAATCTCCGTCCATTGCTCCGACTTCCACTGTGATGAGTGCACGTACATCCCTAGACACTCCCTCGCTACCATGTCTTCCCTCCCCACCACTCTCCACCAAGCCATCCATGATCTCTTTGCATAACAGATCTCGGACCAGTACAGTCACAGGAGATATACCACTGTTGCAACTACTGGATGATACCCACGACCCATGGGCTGTGAAACTCGGACATGCCAACTTCTCCATCTACCCTGAGCCGTACGTCCCCGAGACCATAACTCTCGACTCCTACGCCGAGTTCAGGAACAATTGGGATCAAGCACGAACAAACTATGCCAAACAAATTGCGAGGACTGCTGAACATTATGGCCCAACCTCCAAGGTCTATAGACTCACCGAGGAGAAATGGACCACTATCGACAATCAGTGGAAGAGACAACATGCCATCATGAGGAAAGCTCTGGCCCCTGTCCTAACTCGTCTGAGCGATGGCGACTCCGAAATGCAAGATTCGACAGCGTCGAGTGCAATGCTTGAGAAGCCCCTCACAAAAGTGATTTTGCCCGTCATTGATGATAAGAGTGGTAAATTTCCCGAGCTTGGAGACATGGAAATCATTGGGCCCATGTCGGTAGCTCGACCGCGAGCCGCCACAAACCCCAATAAGCCGGTTGAGACACGAGGTTCACCTGCTTCGCCCCAAAAACGAAATCTCCTCAAATTCCTCTCTGAAATCTTTCGCACCTAAAGTGTACAGCCACCAACTGCGACTCCTGTAAAAAGATTCCTCGACATTGTACAAATTTCTTTCGGGTTTACGGTTCCCTTGACATGAACACTGTACTTTTTTGTCACCAGTGTCTCAGTGTCTCAGTGGAATAGATCATAAGGGCAACCTTCTGGGTTTTTGCAAAAGTGTTCTTTCACAGAACCTCGCCTCACCATGGCTCACTATTCCAATCACCTCTGGTCATGGTGTTATTTGGTAGTTGAGCTACGACGACTACACTCTTGACGAACTTGATGATGCACGACGCAGCATGACTTGCGCCTTCAGCACAATGAAGCACTTTCACTCCCTCAGCGAGCGGCTTTACGGGATTTTTCCGGAGCAAGATAACCTACTATGTTTTGTTTTGTCATGGCGGCTTTATTCATCGAGCATACCCGACTCAGAAGAATCGGAAGATGTATTTAGCGCAGTCGGTTGATAGAGATGTAGCTTGACATACATGGGTGCTAGTTTCAAGAAAATATTATCAGGCACACACAGGCTGGGTAAAACAAGCAGAAATCATAAACAAATCAAAAATACATGTTCAATCAGACCTGCTATCCTCTAAGCAGTCCTCTATCCAAATTCAGCCGCGGAATGACTCCTAGCCACAAGTCTCCCTCCCACACTCAGAGCAAGCTTTAGGTGTGGCTCAGTGGTTCCACAAGAGCCACTTAGCACTCGCAGACGGCGCGTCAGGCTGAAAAGATCGTCACTTTGATTTAGAGGACAAGACACAGAAAGCCTTGCGCGAATGCCGATCACTTCTCCACAGCTCATGCAAGGTAGCTCAAGAGGTAGGCGCTACATGCTACTAAATACCAAGGACTTGGTACGAGGTAGGCTTTCTCACTTGGCTGTTAGATTATACAACAATTATAGTAGTTGAAACGTCGCATGGATACTACGGAAGCCGGTGCGTGCAGAATTTCGGTACCTTAGTAATCATTACTATATATCTCTGTGGAGTAGGATTTACGTGTAATTACATGACCACACCTGCCTCTGCCTCTGCCCGGCGCTCCCTCCAGGCTGACGCCGGCGGGACTTTCTTCCGATTCCGAGTCTCTGGTTGCCAGTGATGTGGAATATCAGTCTATCTCACTTCTCTGGGAAACTACTGCTTTTCTATCTTAGCCTAATCTGGCGTTGGATCAAGAGTTGAGAATGTGCACTCAAACCTAACATAAGGTCTCACGGAAGCTGCTCGTTAACAATGAGGCTCTCCACTTGGAAGGCCTTCACAACACTGAACATATTCGCTTCCCTTCCACTCGCAACTAGCAAGATAACCCACAATGCGCAACCATTATCTCAACAGCAACCGCCAGCTGACCTCCGCGATGGCGAATCTCTCCCAAGTACCTCGTTACTGGTGACCGCAGTGCTCAACTCGCCCTCTCCGCCACACCACGCCATCATTGAATGCTGGGCATTTTCGACTCCATTCAAAACATATCCTACGGTCGGCAAAGCCCTGACTCTAGGCGATACCAGAAATGCCACTTACGTGGTGCTGCCTCCACAGAGTGCGGAAGGCTGGCATCGCCCTCCAGCCAATATGTGAGTCCCTCATCTGCAAATGCGTACGTTTCCTTCAGAAGCTTAGTGATATCCATGCTGCACGGGACCAATACATTGACGTTCAGGTTGGATTGACCCTGTCTCTTCTGCAGGTATTTCATACTCCTCTCAGGCGCCGCCCATGTTCATGCACCTTCCCCATCCACGGGCATCGGGGAAAATATGCAGCACGCGCACGAACACTTGTATATCAAGCCTGGCCAGAATCAGCTGATCATCGCCGTCGATGGGGATCGGAGTGCTCCTGGCCATCTGACCTACTACCCAGGCGATACGGAAACGGTGGCCCTCCAGGTTCCTTTCCGTGGTGGCATTGTTCCAGATCATAGCGTCGTCAAGGCTGGTGCATGTGAGGGGCCAACCGACGAGGTCATTGAACCATGGTAGAGGTAACTGGACGTATTCCAGCGGCATCCTAACTCAGGACCGAGGACACATACTCGAGCCGACTGATGTGTAGGCTCTTGATATGTTTCACGCCTGTGTAAAGCATGTCTGAGATTCGTAAGTTTTGGTTATAGTTTCGTCCAGGACGTTTCCATATTCAACCCTGAACAAACTGGTAATCACTTGGGTTGTTCAATACGGTGGCAAGCCAGTTGAGATGCGCCACATTCACCGCGTTGCACTCTGTGTCCTCTGAATTTAGAGTCCAGACTCTCTCACACTCCTACTAGTAAATAGCAAATTCTGAGCGGCACAGCGCATGAAACACCTAGTCGTCGTTTTGCCAACTGACGTTGTCGCCCGGAAGACAAGGTCTGATTACAGAAACTATAATGAGTGCTATAGAAGGCTTGCCAGGGAGCAGTTCGATGTATGCATCCCTCTCCGGCTTAGAGTGGCCAGGAGGGGACGTGTTTTAATGGACGTTCTCTCACACTGCGATCGAGATGGTATAGCCTCTCGACCCGGATGAACCAAATACGCTAGCAGGCGCTTCAGTGATATATCCTCCATGGGTACGGAAAACTGTTGTCAAAAACGGAACAAGATAACTCCCCAAAAAGTCGTGGGTTGAGTCTTCGTTCTATCCAACCATGACGCCAACCCTTTGGTTCTGGAGACTTTCTTGCCGGAAATCAATAAACACATTCGAAAGTACTCTTGGAAGCATGTATATACGAAGACACAAGGCTCGTAATCTGATGTGGCATCAAAACAACGCACTCTCTGTGAGGCCTTTGCGTGTAAAAGGATTGCGACCACCCAGAGATTCTTTGCTTCGGCAGTAGAGAATCCGACTGTCTTTCATGCTTTCATGGCGAAGACTCGGAGTGACTATGATGCGTCCAGCTGGCAGCGAGAAGCACATATACCACCTTCACAATTCCTTTACCACAGAGGGAAGGCATTAAAGTCACGGTCCAAAAAAGTTGACCAACAGCTCGGTGGGATATGGGTCCATCTCAGCAGCTACTTTGCTCACGGCAAGTGATATAGGTCTAAGCCCCAGACATGTTGGTTCTGGTACGGTAGTTAGTATGCTGCATGATACTAGAGTCAGTTGTACCGGTGATATTCTAATTGGTTCCCATCTCAGACAGCATATTGCGATTTCAAGTCGGTGATGGCTCACCGCTGAGGTCTCCACCATATTCTCGAGACATCAAGCTTGAGCAAGAACAAAATCTGCCTCCCACTGCTTCGAGGGTCTTATCTCAATGACGATGTGGCTGGTCTTCAAGACCCACTTTCAAGCACCCTTGAAGGTCAAGAATTTCACGATTATTTAGCATCCTTAGCTTCTATGTCAGTGCAGTTCAAGGAGTCCTAAAGCCAGGCCTCTGCTGACCTGTAAATCAAGCAATGTGCCTGCCTGGGCCTCAACCTCGAATGATGCGACGTCAGTCTCGGGGTGACCCATAATCTGGGCCTCACATGTGTATCCAAAATATCCGTTCTCCACTGCTGTCGTCGCCAGTCTTAGACCAAAGCCCCTTGCGATATCATCATGCCCAAGCCGGAACATCATGGACCATAAGGCCGAACGGTCCCTTGGGCTGGTTGGCGATTCAGCCCATGACCAACGCACCTGAGGGATGACTTTCATCAACAAGTTGCAACACCACGGTCCCACAAACAGGTCATCACGTCAGGCAACAGCTCTTGGTTTCCAATTGTCAGCCTCCACGGACTCGGTAATGAACATTCCCAAGAAGAAACCCCAACCAACCAATCGGAACTGGTCCCGTCGGACCAGGAACTCCGGTGACCGATCCTTGAGTGAATATGCTTCGACGCATCTCCTAGGATGAATTCACTTAAATGATACAGGGTGGCATGACAAGAAAAAGGTTCAGATTCTTATAACTTGCATCAGGTCTTAGATAGCAAGACCATAGCTCTGTAGACTGCGAGCATTCATCGTCGCAGCGAAGCAGATTCCATCCTAGTCAGCTCGCCTGTTAATTTCCATGGTCAACTCCCGATCTGAACTTGTTATTTAAAACAACTCCCCAAGCCAACATGGCTACAAACGCTCCCCTGTCCTCTATCATGTTGCAAATCGCAGGCGTTGGCGGAGCAGCCTGGCTATCAGGTAAGTCGCCCAGAATCTTGCATGCTCTCTCCTCGGTGTGGAGCAACTACAGTCCACTCGATGAAGATCTGATGCCGAGTTCTCTCACAATAATTCAACCCAAACATCTACTAACTCTACCTCCCTCCCAGGGAACATCGGAGGTTTGTCATTACTAGCAGTCCCAGCACTCGACCAATCACGGAGGGAGGACTACGTCCCCGCCAGGACCCTCGCCGTGCAATGGAAGCGTTTATACGACAAGGGCGCAGCTCAAAACCCCCCGATCGCGATAGGCATAGCAGCCATCCTCTCCTATCTTGCGTGGAGCGCAGACTCAACCGTCCGCCTGGGCCTTGCGAGCCAACGACAGCTCTACATCGCTTCAGTCGCGCTCACCATGGGCATCGTGCCTTGGACGTTGATCATCATGGCCAACACAAATGGGGCGTTGTATAAGAAGGCCAGGAAGGTTCTTTCGCTACAGAAAGGATCCTCGGAGTGGTCAGCGACAGATGATGAGGAAGTCTCTGACTTGTTGTCGACCTGGAATCTCCTCAATGGGCTGCGGAGTCTTTTGCCGCTGCTGGGTTTTGCCGCAGGTGCAATTGCTGCGCTGGCTTGATCGTCTTCGACGTTTCGGCTTGAGTGAGCGCATTTGGATAGTACTGTTTACCAAGCTGAACGTTAACAACATTCAGAAGCGTCAACGGGAAAGGTGGTTGTGAATATGGTGTCTAATTACATAAGTAGGACCTCTGCGTCGAACATATGTAGGACTGAGATTTATAGGGGGCCATTGGTTGAGTTTCTGCCTACGGTAGATCCGCTTCGACTTTCACATGGTCCGAGGCAAAATATCACCACTCGATTCCTCGTCAGAATCTTCCGAGAAGGACTGCATGAAAGCGCGTGCACAACAGAGGACTATAATTACTCAAATTTTCTAGAGGCTGGCTGCTCAGATCTTCGCAGGTTTTGAGATACCAAAATTGCCAGCTTCCTATGCTGCAGAAACATGTGGTACAGGTTAAAAAGTGGTGTATCGAAAGGCTTCAATACTGTAAGCTTTTTCGCTGACGGCGCCCACGAAACTCGCTTGCTTTCAACTGCCATGCCAGCGAATGCTCCAGGTCACCATCTTCATAAGCACTTGTTCAAACCGCTGGTGGAAATTGCTTGATTGGCTATCTTAGGCCGAGGTAGAGGAGAGCGTTCTCAAGCCTCTGGCTCTAGAGGGTTTTTTTAGTCGGACTATTCAACTTCAGTCGCATTGCAATTGGTCACCCAAGGCATGGCCATGATCGTTGGATGCCGGGGACATATCATTGACAAAATCTTAAGGCCTTCGATAAGTCGATGACAACTATTTTGAATTGGTTACGGGACCACCATCAATGGAAGTACTATTGTGGGACTTACGTATACAGGCGTCTAGGCTCTGCTCACTACTGACTTCTAGCTATCAGCACTGATTCACCTGTGCCATTCCAATGATAAACGGAGAATGGCAACTTGGAGGCCGGATAGGTTCGAGTGCAGAGTAGTATTTCAGCCTCGCGGTATCTCCCAATCGGAACATGATCCGTCAAGATTTCGGCATGGTTCATTCCGAAAACCAATTTCGTCCGCACACGGCGCCCTGCAGCTACAAGTGTGGATTCAGTGGGACTAACTCCTGGAGCGGATGTAGGCGACTCCAGAATAAGATCGCTACAGAGATCTCGGCAGGGTGGTGAACTTGACCTGATATTTTCGACAGCCGTTTGCGGACCTCCGATTTGTGTTGTCCTTTGTAAACAACAAATCATCTGAGCAATAGTTTGTCGATACGCGACGGAGGTATGGCATCCATGATAGAGAGTTTGCCAACATTGGCTCTCCTGGGAGCCACGGGCAAGACTGGCCGTGAGGTGTTGAAACTTTTACTGAAGCGAGACTTCCAATGGCTACGGATCTACGTCCGATCCAAACAAAAACTCCTCAATCTATTCCCACAGCTCATTTCAGATGCCCGGATCCAGATATGCGAAGGACAGGTGACCGATCAGAAGACCATGCAGGAGTGTCTCTCGGGAGCGCAGGTCATCATCTATACCATTGGAGGATACTCTTATTTCCCGGACAACAGCTTGCAGAACTCAGCTGAGTCGATGGTTGCAGCATTACGGGAGCTTCAAGCAAGAAATACTGGCGGTTCGTGGGAGAGACCGCGAGTGATCTTCCTCTCATCATCGACATTGAATACGCGCTTTGCAGCTGCTCGACCCAGATTGATAGACTGGCTGATCAAGACGGCGTTCCAGAACGGGTACAACGATCTCAAACGTGCTGTCAAGGCCGTACAGGCCGATCCCTCCTTGCTGTCCGTCCTCTTCGTCCAGCCTGCTGTACTGGTCGAAGAGGACAGCACAGGCAGCTATGTCAGCGTGGACGACGTCAAACTCGCGTGCTCGTACGAAGACCTCGGAGCGGGCTTCGTGGAGCTGGCCCTGAACAGAGGCTATGATGAACTGCATGAGATCGGTTGTTCGAGCAGCAAAGGCAATAGAGTACCCAGGTACCTTCCGATCATGCTCAGAAAGATCGCTGCTGGCTTCTTTGCCTTTTATGTCCCGGGCGCTTTGCAGGTCACGAATGCTTTGGAGACCATGCAGCGTTGGATTTGGTGATATGGTGGCACAGGTGCATGCTGTAGCTGATCTATTCGAGAGTGCCAAATGGTGGTATAATCATGACTGAAGGTTTTCTGCATTAGTGTGAACGATGGGTAGTCTCGTCTGAGCCGTATATGTTTCTCTCCTCGAAGATTTCCTTCATAACTTGAATGGCCGCCGTTCCACGGGCTTCTCAAGGGTCAATGTGATGGATCTGCATAGCAGCTCTGCGGGAGATTAACCGCTATCTGAGAATGTATCATAATCGGCTGGACTACCCATACTGCTCCTCGCAATAATACTAAGATACACTATGAAAGGCCTCTGTTGTTGAATCGAGACTTGTCCGCTACTGCTGACATCATCCAATCCCGGAATATCCGTTCCTTCAAGTGGCGTTCAAATAAC
Source organism: Exophiala aquamarina CBS 119918 (assembly GCF_000709125.1). Lineage (NCBI taxonomy): Eukaryota > Fungi > Ascomycota > Eurotiomycetes > Chaetothyriales > Herpotrichiellaceae > Exophiala > Exophiala aquamarina. The sequence goes on along the minus strand of NW_013550561.1, from coordinate 154,538 downwards.
TAAAGGTGGACCGGCATCATCCATCAGGATGGCGAATAAATCTGCCCCACGGTCCCACGAAAGGCAGAAACGAAGCACTCGGAATAGGAATGGATTTGAAACCGACTCTGAGGAATTGGATGATTCCATGTCCGACTCAAGTCTTTTCCTTCCTGGGAAGGGCGTTGGCCTGGGGCCTGAATCCACTGCCCCCGCGTTTCGGGACGGCGGAGGGAATCCGTGCCCTGTGAAAGCTGTCTGGGTCGCTTGGGCCTTGGCTCGGAAGGCTGCCGTTAAAAGGGGCGCTGACCACCACCTTTCCGCAGCTCTAGATCTCCAATGCGTTCACAGCAACAACTATGTCTACTACAACAACAGTCAGCGTAACAACGACAGATACAGTTCGTCTCCCTAAGCCTGCAGAGCTCAAGATATTGAAGCCATTGCCGGTCTTCGATGTGTCAACGGCCACCGACGAGCGGACCAAAACCCTAGGCCAGCTGCTTCAGAAGGGTCATGTGACCGTCGCTCCGCTCCGAGAGCCTGAACTGATTCTACACAGCCATCTACCACATGTAGGTTGTTCTGAATTTTGAAATTATCTGCTCCAGAGGAAGCATCTCACACAGAACTAGCTCCTCGGTTCCGCCTACGGGGTTGGTGCAGGAATCGAGCAGTTGATAGAGTGTTACGAGCACGAGATCACCACACTCGTAAACATTGACGAACGCTTCGTTCGCGGCGATAAAATCGACCAGGCTAATTGGAGAGAACATCTGACAGAGAAACCGTGCGTACATTCGTTCGAGCATTGTCAACAAGCCGCTTACAGGTTTCCCCCAGGTTCACGGTTGCCTTTGTCGATTTCTTCGATGAGGAGATTAAGCAGGCTGGTGGAGATTGGAAGAAAGTGGTCGAGCAGTACCTCTACTCCGGACCTGCGCCGCTCATCAACGGCTATTCAGGTGGCCGTAGGTCGAACCCTTTGTCTGCCTAGTATCCCCTAATCTTGTTGCTGAGTAAATGTGCGTTGTAGTGGGCCATCCGTTCATTCACCTCGCCTACGCCTACGAGTACGGGAGCAAGGAAGTGGCCTCGCAAGCTTTGAGTCTCGGCTGCACGGAGTACGATGCCTTTCACGGCCTGATTGATCACGACTCTCCAGATAATTCGACTTACAAGACCACTTCGCTTGCGGAAATCATGCAGCGCGTTCACGAGGACAAGCGGCTTGACGGCATTTTTGAGCTCCCCGGCATCACCAACACCGAGCTTCTGGCGCAAAAGTACCTCCATGTTGTCCTAGAACACTGGAATGCCTGGAAGGTTGTCGATCCGCTCCAACAGCTCGAGCAAATCTGCGATCTAAGCGTATTATTAGCCATCAGCACTGGTGACCCGATCCCGTCGTTTGACTTCTTCTGCATTCACCTGATGACAGTTGCACACGCCATCAGGCTGCTATGGACATATATCCCGCAGGAACGACATGCTGCCATCCTTAAACAGTACGCTCTCTTCCAGATCGTTCAGTACATCAACCAGCTGCGACCTGCATTCACCATGGACAAGATCGAGACTGTCGACCTCAAGGGCCGAGACTGGGCTTGGGCATATGACACGGCGTTGAAGCACAAATGGGCGCTGGACTCGCACTTTTTCAAAGTCGTCCGTGCACCCAAAGTGTTGGAAGACACGTATGGTTCCAAAGACAACTTCTATCTGAAGGCGGCTCTCAAGTTTCTCGACGAGTTCCGCGGCTGGGAAGGCTTTGGAGCCGGTGTTGCGGGATTTGACCCGAGTAAAGATGGCTATATTCCTGAGTAAGAAATTCCCACTTTGGGCAGATTGGGTCGCGCTTTCGGTACGACTTAGTTTCAGTATATCATTTGGAGGCCTCAAACTTGGGAAAACTTATGTGAGCTGGCTATAGCACAGTGAGATTGAGATGAAGAATTTGAAAGTCGTTGTGATTTCTATTTTTTTGGTGAACTAAAAGTTGCCCACTTATGATCATTTGACGGTTCGCCCGGAGCTCCTTATGCTCTTGGAAAGTGCCTTCAGAAAACAGTCACCAGCCCACGAGCACTGACAAGAGATGGGTAAACCTCATTCATGCCTTGCGCTTGCCCCCTCTGATATCGCCAATGATCTCGTGGAAGAGTTGTCCGAAGAAAGACCGGGTCTCCCAAATGGGTAAGCATACCGAGACAAAGGTTGATGAAAACACCCAGATGAAGCTGATAATCACCCATGCCAGGAAGAAATGCTCCGAAAAGATGTAGTGGCTCAAAAACATGGGGATAGGAATGAGAAAGTCCATGATAAATGTGAGGACGAATGACGCGACACAGGCAAGGATAAATGCTGATCGAAGTCTCTTAGGATCTTTCTCTGTGACAGCATCAAGAGACATTTGTCGCTCCTCGTCGACCCGGATAGCGTCAACGTGCTTTTCCTCTGGCTGGGCTGCGCTTAGAACGGCAGGTGTCGACGTTATGGTGAGCATTTCATTGTCCGATTTGGTGATTTTCTCACTGTCATCCTGTGGAGTGCTCGATCCAGTGGATTGCGGTTCAGGATTTTGTCCTTCATAAACATCACCGCCATTGATGGCTCGTGTAGTGCTCCAGTCGAAGTTGTCTGGCTTTATGAACGACACCACAACTGACACAATGAGGCCCGTTATGATCGCAGCGAGATTTCCGGCGAGGGTTGCGTAATTGGAGCCAGTGCTGTTCAGAGTTATTTCCCCATAATACACCTTTGCTTCTGCAAGCCAAGCTGTCAGTCCGGCGATGAGACCACATACTGCCCCTGCAACGGCGCCGGCCCTAGACTGCCGTCTCCAAGTGATGGCAAATGCCGTAGGAAATACCGCTCCACCAATCAGCAGGCCCATTACCAGGAAAAGCCATCCCAGATCAATGCCAATGACGTTCCAAATGATGGCAAAAATTGACATAGTGAGTCCGAATATGGCAACATTAACGTGAGCGACAAAGATGAGGTTCTCCTGGGTTGCGGCAGGTTTGATGTACGTCTTGTAGATATCGAACGTAAGTATCGAGGAAACGGCAATCAACTCGGCCGAAGCACAAGAGGTGACTGCCATGAACAACGTGATGAGAAGGGCAACAGCACCGGCCTTGCCTAAGAGAGCACTTGCTGCAAATGCTGAGGCTAGCCCAGCTGAAATCTGACTAGGTGAAGGGGGGTTCGGGTATGTAGGGAAAGATGGATTATCTGTCAATGCCACTGCAGCCAGACCTAGTGTTGTCGCAAACCCGAAAGGAATTGCAAACCAGGCTAAGCCACCAAGGATGTAGGCGCGAACAGCAGTCGTTGGTCTTGATGCGATGGCGCGCTGCCAATATGCTTGGTCTAAGAAGACAGTTCCACTACCTGAGCATAATTGAATCACCCCGAAGATGAGCGCATTGTTCGATCTGGAAGGAAGAAGTCAGTCAGCGCCTGTTTCACGATAGAAGGGAGTCTGATGAGAGGATCAGTGGCAATCTAGAACTCACTTCAGAGTAAGATATGATCCGTCAATGTTTCCTTCAACCGGGCGTAAACTGGCAGCCTTCTTTAACAAGTCGAACATCTTGGACGGGGATCCGATCAGCTCATCGCCAGCGTACACCTGAAACATGAAGTACAAGATAATGACCATTAATATCAATGTATGGGAATAGTCACCTAAAACGTCAGCCTTTTGGTCAAAATTTCAAGAAAGGGGGATTCACAGAGAAACGTGGCCCGAAGTCCACCCATAAGAACATAGGCCACAACGCCTAGTGGGATCAGAAAGATAGCAGCATAGACGTTCATCCCGGTCAAAGTGGTCACAACAGCTGAGCCCCCAAGCAAGAGCTGGGAGCCAACGAGTACGTTGGTCACGAGGGCGAAGAAAATGAAAACGACATGAGCCAGAGTTCCATATCGAACCTGAATGATTTCGAGGAACGTGTGGCACCGGGGAGCATTCATCTTAGTCTTGCAAGCAAGGATTGAGAACCTGAAATGTCAGCCTCGTGTCTCAGCTAGTTGCGACGTGCGACAGAGGAACCTACATCAAGATCTGAACTGTTGCTCCAGCAGCATACTGTTGCCACATGAGTAGTGCTCTGGAGAGTGGTTATATCATGCAGAACGTACCCAAAACGGTCCAGCCACGCCGTATGTGTAGGCTACCGTACTGCTTTGGAGCAACGTGGCTGCCCATGTCCATGCGCTCACTCCACAGACAATCAGTAACTTTTCTGTAAATACAAAAAGGCCAAAGCTTGAACATCTTTGTGGGTGCTCGTTGTCTTGAGAGGGCTTGCTTACCTATGCCTGCAGCAATAAGACCCGGCTTGACACTTCGACTAGCGGTGTTGAATTCTTCGCTGGTCTTGGTAGAGAAGTTGGTATATTTGTTCTAAAGACATTAGTGATTTGGGGGACCTGCACAACTGGCTGAGCATAGATACCTGTAGCATAGATATCCCAATCATAACAACGGTGAAGAAGAAGCCGATTCCGACAACCACCCCATAGCCTGCGGCTTGGGGTAGCACTGTGGAGACAGTATCCGACATGAGGCGCGCAGTAGAGCTTTAGAAACGAGGTTAGGGAAAATGAGACACACAGGGCTTGAGAAGGCGACAACCAAGTATTTAACTCCTCTGATGTGGAGGTCGCTTCCATAGAATCGGTGCATAACAATCAACGTCAGATAAAATATGCGTATCCATGACCACAAGAATACCCGTCGAACGGCGGTTCTGCGTGTTGTCTGTGGCTGGCTATGATTGATGGTCAAGCTTCAGTCAGATGGCGGCAAGTGGCTTATCTTGACCAGACGTATGGTCGTTGGTGGGCAGATCATCCCTGTTAGACGAATGAAGATGACGGAGATATTGTGCATCGTTGATGTCCGATGATAACACATTACAGCATTCCATAGATGATCCGGTAAACAAGACTTTTGTGGGGACCGCATGGTATAACGTACGGTGATCAGCGAGGCTGTATCTAAATGTTCCTAAAGTTGAGATGCTATCAAGCAGGGGATATGATAAAAATTTCAGACTACTCCAGATTCGGAAGGTAACAGGGGCTACACGTTGTTTGTGCAGGAATAGTTAGGCCGATGTCGTTATCCATAATCAAGCCCAGAGAGCTTCATCTGGCTTTCACAGCGAGGTGAGATTCCCGGAGATCTTCACTTTCCGAGCGTTTCCTTCTCCAATTCCTCATAGCCTATTCGAATTCATCAGGGGTCTTTGGGCCGGTGTGCGCCGATACCAGGACCCCGGACAAGGCAATCGACTCCGACAACGCCTTCGTCCAGAGATGAAGGATCGAGTAGCCAGACTCCCGACGTTTCGGTAGTGCGTGGGAACCCCCTTATAGTGTCTCGAGAGAACCAAAGTCCTCGCTAATACTTTTTGCCATGTCAAGATGTAGGCCACTGAGAAATCATTTGAACCTACCAAAATCATTCCTACTAATCAAGATGGAGTGTAGAATGGCTTCAAAAGGGCCAAGCCGGCGACACGATGCTTGAATAACATTGGTGGCGCGAGGTCATGCCAAATCCCTGAAGACTTACTGATAGTAAGAACAAGGTGTCGATTCATAATTGGAACAAATAACTTCGGTGACTGTTGAAGGAACAAGCCCAATAATATGGCTTTGTTATTCGGTGGGAGTCCAGGTTGTTGTAAGATCAGTAAGGGGAAATGGCGTTGCATGATAGAGGAAAGAATGAGTGGCCTTCTGGGTGGAAATTGACACCAAAATTAAGACAATGGAAAAAACACGTATGCAGGGACTGAGGACCGTTCGTAGATGCACAGCAAAACGCGCTGCTCTGAGGGTTAAGACGTGGAGGCTATTGCCTCAAGGAAAAGGAAAAATTGATTCGATATATTCGGCTCGTGGCCCGGAGTCCTGCTCAGCTGTGCCCAGAGCATTCATTGATTGGCCTTGGGCTCTTTTCGCGTTCTCTAGCCCCTGACTAAGCCTAGGCTGGTCTCTTCGCTGATTCTTCATGAATAAAACCTCACCGGCATCAATTGTTGAAAAGCAATTTCAGGAAGTGTCGATAGGTAAATGGCTGTCGATGATCAAGAAGGACCTTGAAAGCACGGCCCAAGTCAAGATGGATGGTGTGAAGATCTCAACATGCCCCTGTCATTAACGCAAGCAAAGTTTTTAGGGAAATTAACTCAAGAGCATATTTCTGAAGATTGCTCACCTCAGAACGAATCAAAGAACCAGTCATTTCAGCTGCTCCTCTGTGCAAGAACCCATAAGAAAGGGGTAATTTTGCCGTCTTCATCGTCAGGGATGATCTCAGACTTGATTAAGCCAAGACCACGTTCAGTAAGAATTTGATGATATTTATCGGCATCAAATCCACTCCAGAACATCTGGGTGTCGCCTAACCAAGTTACACTCTTTCCTGGATCGTCTGTTGTGCCCAGGTTGCACAGCAAATAACCACCAGGCTTCAACCAAGAAGAAATCTGTTTGAACATGCCAAGCTGCTCCTCTCTTGGTAGATGAATGATGGAATAGAAAGCAACTACCGCGTCAAAATGGGAAGGCGCAAATGTGAGCTTCGTCATGTCACCAGCGATGAACTTCACCTTGTCGGACTGGAGGTTCTTTTTGGCGAAATCGATCTGTGCATCGGAAATATCGTTGGCAACAACCGTGCGAAACTTGCTGGCAAGGAGCTGCGTCCCTGGTATCCCGGCACCACAACCAAGCTCAAGGACAGCCCCTTCAGAAGAGTTTGGGACGAGGGCTAGCAGATCATGCAGTTTAGGCACGCGAGGCGATTCAATCGCTGACGTCCAGTCGTTATACTCCTGGGCGATCTTGTCATAGCTTTGCTGCACCAAAGACTTTAGCTGCTCGCTGTCTGCCATGCTGTCTGATCATGTGAAATACGGGGCAAGAGTGTGATAATTCTCATCTAGTCAATTCCCTCGCATGTTATAAGGCAACAGTGAGTCATGAGCTGCCTCCTTCCGGGGGCCTTCTTCCGTTTGTGCTTTTGATAACTGTAGGAACGCTCAATTTGCACCGTTATTCGGCTTGAAGGAGGTGACTCACGCATTGGGGTTACGAAATAGGAATGAAAGGCAGATGGGGCAGATGGGGCAGATGGCTTAGTTACTCGATGATTTTGATGAGCACCAGAAATGCCAAAAACATTCTGAGCCACATGACGTCATGTGACTGCACAGATGCAAGCACGTGACATTAGGACTGGCCCCGGCTGAGTCAGCGCGAGCACAAGCAGAACGCTTTCTATAGTACATACCACTGAGTTGCATCCATTCGGATTTTTGATTGATCGCACAGTACAGAGCTCGGGCCGATAGGAAAATTGCAGCTTGCAATGCAAACATGCCCAGTTCGTTCTCGGACCGAGTTATCTTACGGCCTTGTTCTTCTTCGACTTCATAATACTGCCCGGCCAAGTGCGGCAGAACGCGGCACTCTCGTCCATGCCGCCTAAGCATGCCGGCGGGTTGAGAGTGCGAATCTCGGACATAAGCATAAGTGCTTCAACGTTTGCTAAGTTTAGTGCCTCGTGCTACCTATCGATGAACTTCATGGCAAAGAAGAAGGGCCGGGGACTCACTATTGAGCCGTTCCATCCCCGGCTGTATTTCCAATGCTTCCTCACCTGGCTAAGCAATACCTTACATAGTCACTGGCTCTTTCGGTGCTCGGGCCAAAAGTCATTTTAGGGCCGGTCACCATGAATCCCACGATAACCAATTGAACTAATAAGGACAGGGCTTGGTCCCGGAATTATGAGGAGATGAGCGGTCTTTGAGCCGTCTCTCGGCCCACCAGGCCCACCGCCACCATCTCAGACATTTCAATGTTCCTTTTCTTCACGCGATAGTCTTACATTGATGCATCCGAACGTTAGTTACAGATCGTTTGATCTCAGAACGCCGACAGCCTGGGCATGGTGACAGAGAAAACAGCTGACCAGTTGCAACAACCAGCATGGTCAAGCTCCCAGGTCCAAGATGATGACGAAGTGCTGGAACACGACCCCAAGACCGACAACCGTGCTACCTCGAAATCAATAAGGCAGAAGGTCACCGACGTTATCTTCTATGTACCGCCATGGTGCCGGTATGATCCCTCACAGCCTCCGAGGTTTTCCATCTGGTATAATGTGCTCTTCGCCTTCGCTGGTGCGTTCACGGTGGGAAATCTGTACTACAACCATCCCATCCTGAACATTCTCGCGGAAGACTTCAATGTCCCTTACGTCAAGGTGTCGAGAATCCCGACATTGATGCAAGCAGGCTATGCGACCGGACTGCTATTTGTCTGCCCACTCGGGGATCTGTTGAAGCGGAGGCCTTTGACATTAGGGCTGATCGCCTTCACAGCGACGCTATGGATAGGTCTGTGCCTGACCCATTCTTTTGAGGTGTTCTGTGTCATCAGCTACATCACAGCGATCACGACCGTAATCCCACAGGTAATGCTCCCCCTCGTCACCGAACTGGCGCCACCAAACCGCCGCGCACTGGCGATCTCCATCACAACCTCGGGGAATCTCCTCGGGCTAGTTTCTGCACGCCTCCTGTCTGGTGTTGTAACGAACTTCACCTCCTGGCGTAACGTCTACTGGATCGCACTTGGCCTGCAATACTCGATCCTGATTGTCCTATGGCTCTTTATGCCAGACTACCCATCCTCGAACCCGGAAGGGCTGAACTACTTCAAGATGATTGGCGGAATCATGCTTCTGTACCCAAAGCACGCCGTGCTCGTCCAAGCTGGCCTCGTCAGCTACTGCATTTCTGCCTGCTTCACGTCATACTGGACCACACTGACATTCCTCCTCGCCGACCCGCCGTACGGCTACTCACCCATCACCATCGGCCTCTTCGCCCTGATCGGCATTGCTGGCATCGTCATGGGGCCCGTTTATGCCAAATACCTGATCCAGCCCTTTGCACCAGCCTTCTCGTGCATCGCAGGCTGCGTGGTCCTCGGCATCGGCGTCACCCTCGGCACCTACTCCGGAACACACACAGTTGTCGGGCCCATCATCCAGGCATTCGCGCTCGACGCAAGCTTCCAGATCACGCAGACCGCCAACCGCGCGGCGATACACCCGATCGAACCTCGCGGCCGCAACCGCGTTAACACCGCGTTCATGCTGTTCACATTTATGGGCCAAATGACCGGCACCGCTGCAGGTGCAGAGCTGTATGAGCGAGGCGGCTGGATCGCAAGCGGCAGCCTTAGTGTTGGCTTTGTCGCCCTGGCACTGGTAACTGCCATCACGAGAGGACCATACGAGCAAGGCTGGATCGGCTGGGGTGGCGGCTGGGATCTAAGGAAGCAGAATCTCGCTGAGGCCACGGGTGGGGCTGGCACGGTGGCGATGCTGGACGTTGCACCTGGTCCGGTCGCGATTGAGGACGGTGATCGTGATGGAAATGGTGTGCACACCGTGGATGTGGACATGGAGAAACAGGGCGATGGGCCGAAGCACGAGGTCAAATGAACGAGGAATGGTATTGTTTTGGAGCATTTTATGCACACATAGACTTCCGCCTGCATTAAGAGACAGCAACGAGCGACACACATGGACACGACAGAGGCAATCATATAGATAGTGTTGGGTTTTATTATTATAGCCCTGTATTTTATGTCACGATGAGCTTTAGGGTACAGATTCGCGTCCATTTCTTTTTGGGGCTCGAGAGCCGATGCTGTAGGCCGTCCCAACTAGAAAATAGTCATGTAAGAACGTCCTTCACAAGAAGTTCGTCGAAAAGATGGCAATCCCTGCTTCCATGGCTAGACGGTGCTTAGATGCCCTATTCGTATATTCAATCATCGAAAGATTTGTAGGGACAAAATTGGGATGTTTAGTTGCCCCAGCCCGTGCCCTAGAAAGAGTCATTCCACACGTTAGCAAAAACAGTGATTCCACAAGGGGAAAAAGGTGGAGAGCCATGTCCAACAACTGAACTTCGCACAGTCCACCCCACACCACCTGGAAAGAGCATTCAAGGAAATCAAACCCACCAAGCCGAGAATCTCCTGCCCTAGAGTAAAGTCTCTTGAGTTCTTCTCACCGAGCCACTGCGGTTGCGTCTTGGCCAAGCCCTCTTCGATATCAACGGCATTGCCGCCCGTGATGAAGAGTGCTTTCCCGTGCGTCGCCGGCTCCGCCGTCACCTGGATAATGTAGCGCGCCACGTCTGCCGGGGTGTTCAGTGGCATTTTGTTCTCTGTCCAGGTGTTGACGACGCCCGAGAGGAGCTGTGTGTCGGTTGCCCATGGGCCTGGTGGGGAGGGGTTAGTACAGGAAAGAGAGCTTGGACACATCAAATCGTAGCTTAGATAGATGCTGGGGAACGTACAGATCGCGTTCGTGCGAAGCCCATATAATGGAGCCACGTATGGGCGGAGCGCCCGCATTAGACCCATCACGCCATGTTTGGCAGAGGAGTAGGCGAACAGGCCCGGTGCTTCGGTGAAGCCAGCCACGGAAGAGACGAGGGTGATGCACTTGGGAGAGCTTATGCTCTTGGGATCGGACCTCGTCGCGGCAATGTCGTGGTTTTCTTTCAGGTAGGCGATCGCTATCCGCGCGAAGTACAGGCTGCCGTTCAGGTTGATGTCGATCACGTTCGCGATGCCGGTGGGTTTCTAAAAAGGGAGCAGGTTTGTATTGGTTTGAGGCGGGGAAATGGCGGCGAGTGGATATGGAAGGGGAAGGGCCTGATTGCTCACCTCTCGCACGGATTTGAGATCGAGTTTATTTGGCTCCCAGTATCCCGGGCGTTCTGTCACTGCAGCACAGCAGATAGCCATGTCGATCTGGCCATGCTTCTCGTATGCTGCGTCGAAGAGCGAGAGGAGCGAGTCATAGTCGGTAATGTTGACCTTCAGATTCGTCACACTGCCACCACTGCTGCTGGAGGAGGCTCGTAGCTGTTCGACAAGTTTTGAACCTTTGACTTCATCCCAGTCGCCAAAGAATACATGAGCACCTGATTCGAAGAGCTGAGTCACAGCTGCCGCTCCAATACCCTGGGCACCTCCTGCAAGGCTGAGGTCAGAACAAGGTCAAGGGTGGGAAAACTTCAGTCGGTCCACAAACCGGCAAGCACAACCACCTTTCCTTTCACGGAATCGAGAACTGTTTGGTTCACTACCACTTCCGCCATGTCTGTGATGCGGGGTGTCGTCGGATGAAGGGGGAGAAGGCTTAGTAGATGCCCAAGTAAGTCTCGAGAAGCTGATAACTCCAAACAGTATTTGGGCTGCCTCGCGAAATTGTGCAGAGTCGCTTACTTATTTATTCACATGGCTTTTCGGAAGACGCAGCGTGAGGAAAGCACTGAGGAATACCTCCGCAACCCACTTACGAGTCACCAGGTAACGAACCCATCTGTTGTGTGTATGTGGACTGGTGGATCAACGAGTGTTTGCGGCGTGTCGAGGTCCGGTGCACCAGATCCGATGAGGGGCTGTAGCATGCTTTTCGCCCTTCCAGAGGTTGGGCTTGTTCGGCAATTCAGTCCAGCGCCAATAGAGTGCAGGTTTGGCTCGAGTTGCCTGTTGGATGGAGGAGAAAGGCCAAAAGATGCCCCACACAAGCAGAGTTATGTGATCGGTGGTGCATGCGACCCGTGGGGCATTTCCGGGATATTTCCATTGGGTTTCTGTTCGTGTCTGGGGAGGCAGACGGTGCCACATTGAAGGCACTGAAGGGAACTCTACTTATATTGCGGTCTTAGAAGACCTTTGGGACGCTGAAAGTTCGAGACTAGAAAAGAAACGACTGTCTCGTATCAGATCGACATAGCCCATACTCCCAACCTTGACATCCGGTAAGATGGGGTCCGTCGCTGCGGAAAGAAAATGCATTATTGTGACTGGTACGTTGGCTTCGTAGAAAGCACGAACTCCTTGGTGGTGTTCCTGGATATGTCCACTGACAACATCGGGTCAGGCGGTGCGTCAGGGATTGGACTGGCCATAACTCGGTCATTCGCTGAGCAGGGCGCTCATGTCTCAGTCCTGGATGTGAATCCTGACGGGTCCAGCATCGTGAAGGGGTTGGTCTCTGAGTACCCTGCTGCCAGCCTGTCTTTCACCAAGTGTGATATCTCAAATTGGAGCGAGCTAGCGGCAGCATTCAAAAACACATACCAGTCACAAGGACGAATCGATGTGGTCATGGCCAATGCAGGTATCTCTCGGGAGGGAAGCCTGATCGTCGATGAAGACGAACCTTCACAACCAGGCTTGAAAACCCTCGAAGTCAATCTAATTGGGACCATCTACAGTCAGTGAAGTGCGGTGTCCATCGGCTGTAGCACTGACGCTAATCTTGCGATCCAGCCGTTAAACTAGCCATCCATTATATCAGGAAAAACGCCGTCAGCGGATCTTCAAGGGGATCAATCATCTGCACAGCGTCGAATGCTGGAATCTACCCATTTCCAGTGGCCCCTATTTATGGAGCCTCCAAATCGGGGACAATTGGCCTGGTGAGATCACTTGCAAAGCCTCTGGCAAAACACTCGATCCAGATCAACGGGCTGGCCCCCGCGGTCTTAGGTACGTGAATCACAACGCAACCACCAGTTGAAAATCTGGCTCACATGGCCTCGCAGAAACAAACATCGCACCAAGCAAAGAGCTGTTTAAACCGATGATTGTCACGCCTATGTCGACCCTGACGAAAGGTGTCCATCAGCTAGTTTCAGACTCATCACTGTCAGGAGAAATTGCCGAGATACATGGTGACAGTGCCACGCTGCGTCAACCACCTGATTATGTTGATGAAGACAGCCGAAAAAATCTTGAGACTTTCTGGAACTTGGGATATGCATGAACGTGGAGGGATTGGAGAGAAGCAAGTCTTGATCAGTATCTTCTCAGTATTGGTCTGGCAGTCCGTCGGTAGAAGATGCCGGTCCAGGCTTGACCTCACAGGACCTTGACAATAGAATCTGGGAAGCTTCTGTCCACGAGACAGCTCGTATCTGCGCTCAACTCCAACAATGCTCCCAATAAGATTGCGCGATATACTAAAATCCTCCTCAATCTCTCTGGATCTGTCTGTGCACCCATGTGATTAGATTCTCGTTTTGGAGTCGCAGATGTGATCGTTTGCGCACTCTCTAGATCATCGGGAGACTCAATGCCGAGCTCTTTTTCGATGTCTCGCACCAAGGAAACAGCAATGCATATGGAATCGGCGCGGTTGTGAAGGCGGATCCAATCATCAACCAGATAAATGCCAGTGAGTAATTTCTCTTTAGTTTTAATCGCATCCTCCATCAATAACTCCTTCAGAGTTCTGCCTTTGCTACGAAGTTCTTTCACCCAATCGCAACAAAGCTGAATCATGTCGCTTGCAAATAGAAGGTCATGCTCGGTCTTTCGAAAATCGGTAGTCATGCTGGCGGTACACCACCCAGCGCCAGGGGGGTCTTCAAGCCAAGAGGAACTGGAATGATGACGAGCACGTGCGCCATAGATGTAGAAAGGATAGGCAGCCGTTGAAACGGGGAGGAAAGCCCCGCTGTATTGTTCGACAGCGCATTGCATGCCGGAAGTAACTTCATCTGGAGTCTGGTACCATTCTTCAACCTGGGCAGCAAGCTGTTCCACAGCACCTTGCAGACCTAAGAGCGTTGAGGGGAATGCTCGCACCAAGGAAGGCACCGAGGTAAATAACAGAACGGTAAAGATGTAAGCTTTTGCAAACCTGGCACCGTAGGAGCCCCTTGTTGCGTACAAGACCGAGTCCGTGTTTGAGTTGAGGTGTTTGTGATCGCAATGAGAAGTCAGTTTCTGGAGGAAGACACCATAACTTAATTGGACGGAGCCTTCATTGACAGCGTATCCGAGATATCGACATTTCAGGAGACCGTGAGACAGATCGAGCATGGTTGCAGTCTCGACAAAGCCGATGCTGTGGAGCTCGCCGAGGTTCAAACGATATTTGCTGGCATTCGGCCTCTTTCTATCTCGATATTTGGGGCTGTCTCGATAAGTCTCATACATTGCAACTGAACCAAGCACCGGATGATCACGAAAGGTCAGCTGGGATGACTTTCCAACAACGGTGACAAAACGACTGCCTGGGCGTCGTTCGACCGCGCAACCATCGTCGGAGATGGCTGCCAGGTGAGCCAGGAAGACAACCGAACCAGCGGCGGGGGCCGCAGAGATATCAGCAGGGAGATTGTCAGTTTGTCGGATGACGGTGGACCATATCCTGGGATCTGAAATTCCGAGTTCGTTCAACAGCCTCAGCCACGATGCGCCAGGCTCGCTTGTCCCAACCGCTGGATTATGCTTGCTACAACAGACATGATCGGGGAACTCACGTTCGATCCTGTGGAGCTTGTTTATGCGGTTGATGGAAGGCACAGAGGCCTTGGTACGCAAACCCAGCTCAGTGAAGTCGAAGCGCGACTTGGAAAGGTCGGCAAAGGGACCAATTGCTACCTTACTGGCTTTGATGCGTCCCGGGCCTGCGGCTAACAGACCCTGGAAAATCGTAAGGCAAGCAACGATAAGGGCCAGAACGCCTATGGCGGCGGTGATGGCGAAATTCAGGGGATCCCAATTGAATTTCGAGGTTGCTTCAAGGAGTTCCTGGAGCAAGGCTCGAGTTGAATTGTCTTCGAGGAGAGCCCGGAGCAGGCATTCTGTCGAATTATCTGGACATATCGGCATCGTCCTTCAGCATAGACCACGAACGGAATTGGCGATATTCTCGGCTGGTACTGAGACCATGCTCTTCACTGGTGTCACCGCGTCACCCTTGGTGCCTTGCAGCTGGCGGTGACTTAGTCATCCATCTGGTCTGATAAGGGATAGGCTCCCCAAGCGACAACACGGAGTACCAGTACCTAGGCAAAGGGGTGCTCACTGTTCAAGGGCGGAATTGGCTCGGCGGTTAGCCTGAAAAGTCAGTATATCAATCAATGATGCTGGAGTACGGAGGAATGCCAGGAGAGTTGAGCGACCTGCTAGTGCCTCGAATTCTCAAATGGAATTATCTCGGCAGACGCGACGAAGGCCGGAACCCAAGGAGTCGTACAACAGAGATAGCATCCCTTGGGCCGACGTGCCCATTGGATATATCCCATCTCGACCTCCCTCTGGCGGCTCCACCATTACCCCGGACTCGATGTGAACCTCGGAGGTGATCTGAAGACTTGCGGAATGGGCCTGACGTACCTGGGCCAGTCGAGACAATATTAGAGGTACGAGTACCTGCACGTCCTTGGGTTAAATCTCAGTAGGACCTCCTTGCTTCCTTCTACATACTGCCTACCGCCTCAGGATGCACCGTTAGAGAAATCTTGAGATCCTCCTCCAGAATCCCCTCTCCGTCCCTCCATCATGTCATCAGCCAAATCCAGGCTTTCAAGCATAGCCGCACATTTTCTACCGTCCCCATCCGCCTCAAATGGCAAGTCGATCGACAATCTGAGCATTGGAAACCATACCGTCGGTACGCCGTCATGGTACAATAATCACACGCTCTCGCCCACCTATTTCCTGCCGCGTGCAGCTGAGATCGAACCCAATGCGCCGGCCATCTACCACCGCACCGCCAACAATCACATCATTCGCAAGACATACCAAGAATTCGCCGACCGAGCGCGTGGGTTTGCATATTACTTGAAGAAGAAGGGATACAAGAGGGTCGGAATCCTGTGCGCCAACACGCCCGCGTTTCTCGAAGCAATCTACGGGATTGGCGGTGCGGGTGCCATTAACATTGCTATCAACTACCGCTTGAAACAGGATGATATAGCCTATATCTTTGACCATGCGGATGCCGACGCAATTATTGTGGATGCGGAGTTTGTGTCGTTGTTGGACAACTACAAACAGACACATCCTGATGTACCGTTGATCATTGACACGGATACTGAGGCGGTGGATGGCCCTGATTGCGGTCCATTCGATCGAGCTGTGCTCGAGGGCTTCGAGCACGAGCGGTCGCTTGGTTCTCAAGGATGGGCAGGCCTGCAGGTGCAGGCGCCTAACGAGCTTGAGGTGAGTGCGCTCGCTTACACATCAGGGACGACTGCACGACCGAAGGGTGTGGAATATACGTATCGAGGCTGCTACCTGGCGGCATTGGGCAATGTCATCGAGTCGGGGCTTAGTTACCACGATGGCGAGCGGTGCAGATACATGTGGACGCTACCTATGTTCCACGCCATGGGCTGGACATTCCCGTGGGCGGTGACAGCTGCGCGAGGGACTCATTACTGCTTGCGAAAAATCGAATATCCTGAAATGTGGCGGCTGTTGAAGGAGGAAGGCATTACGCATTATTGCGCAGCACCGACGGTCAACACATTGCTCTGTGCAGACAAGAATGCGGCCAGACTCCCAAAGCCCGTTCGGGTCACCGTGGCCGCAAGCCCTCCCACTGCACACTTGTTCGAGCAAATGACCAATGTCAATCTCCAGCCGGTTCATGTGTACGGTTTAACGGAGACGTATGGCCCCATCACCAAAGGGTACATCCTCCCCGAATGGCATGAATATTCCAACGTCAAGGACAAATATGCCAAAATGGCACGGCAGGGCCATGGATTTGTGACATCCCTTGGTGTACGAGTCATCAAGACCGAGGTGCCCGAAGGAGTGATCGAGGATGTGGCCAAGGACGGGAAGGAGATTGGTGAAATCGTATTCAATGGAAATATCTGTGCGCGAGGCTATTACAAAGATGAAGCAGCGACGAGGAAACTCTACCTTGGTGATGTTCAGCATTCTGGTGACCTGGCGGTATGGCATCCGGATGGGGCAATTCAGATTCTTGACCGAGCGAAGGATATCATCATCTCGGGTAAGTTGGATTTGAGAATTTTCCGACACCACAGACTGACAATTTGATTCACAGGTGGTGAGAATATATCATCAGTCGCTCTTGAGTCGATATTGGCAACACACCCCGACATCCTCGAATGTGGTATCGCAGCGATTGCAGATGAGAAGTGGGGAGAAGTACCCAAAGCATTTATCACGATTCAAGCGGAAGCTCAAGTGACAGGAGAGGACGTGATTAAATGGGCACGCAAACACCCGGGCATCAGTCGGTTCATGGTACCGAAAGAGGTTGAGATTGTGCCAGAATTGCCCAAGACGAGCACTGGCAAGATCCGAAAGAATGTGCTGAGAGATTGGGCCAAAGGAAAGTCGCGCGACGGCGAGTGATCTGGTCTTGCAGTGGTCTGTCTGTTTGTCGACTGATGTCACATATGGTTGGGGACTTTGAGACTATACCCGTGTTTTATTGCTAGCACAATGCGCAAGATGAGGGAACTAGAAAAGTCAAGGATTGAGTGAGGATGTGAGATCAGTTGGTGCGAGAGGGTATGCCCGAACCGTCTGTATCTTCTTCCCCTTGGACCCTCTGAGTCCGCAGTAGGGTCGATGATGTCGCTGCAAGCGGCGGGGGTGGAGTAACATGCAGTCTTATCTTTAGGGATTGTGTTGGCGACTTGTTAGTCAATTCAATAAAAAGTCAAGGATACTTTGATGAGGGGGAGAAGCGAGATGCATCTTTGACTAACGTGGCAGCATGAGAGTTAGGACACGGGCGTGGCGGAGATTGATGATGATGGAGACTTTCAAGCTGAGAGGGGCGAAGTGGATGCTCATCTTCTAGGCACATGGCATATGGATATGGGGCAGAACTATGGAGTATGACTAGAGATCCTGTTATTGACAGAAATAGGTCGAGCTTGGGCTATTGTTATGACTCGTCCTTTGACACTCTGTACTTGGTATAGTAGTGTGAGAGACAGAGTACTCGGGGCTTGGGTCCTAATCTGCTGTTCCTCCTCCCTACTGGAACTCCCTAACTAGTTAGATAATTCATCACAAGTCATGCCCCCAATCAAGCCCGGTTTAACCACCTATCAGGCTTAACCCTACCTCGCTAGGCGCTTTAGGTAAGGGCTTGCCCCAGTTAAACCGGAGCAGCCCTGTCAGACTGGTCATCACTGGGCTTAGCCACACCTGAATGACGAAGCATCGACCCAATTTTGAAAGCCGAACCTCAAGACCCCAAGCCCCAGCGTCCAACCTTACAGGAGGCTCTTCGGATGTTGACCCTGACGGAACAAACGTTGGGCACCTGAAGGCATCGCGATAGGTAGCCCTCTGCCCTTGTACGGGTGCCCCTGGGTGGTCCGTACTGGGTGCCAACCTAAGGCTACCGTACCTTACTTAGTCTTGATATGGGTGTCGGCCACGGCTGTATCCATCCAGTCTCCATACAATCTTCAAGTCACGCAGTCGCACCGTACGGGGCGCTGAGTTGAGTTCGAAGCTACAACCACGGCCACGGCCACCACTTCCACCTCCACCATCATCACTCCTGCTCCCTACCAACCAACAACAACAAGCTCCATTCCTCCTCCCTCATCCACCTCTTCTACTACTATCTCATCACCTACCCGCAGACTGCGATCCCTCCACCAGCTCGTCACCCTCATCCACCACCAAGAACGCAGACTCCCCATCTTCCTCTGCCTGCGCCCTCGATCAGGAGAGGATCTCCCACCTGTCACCGCCGTCGACGTCCCCTGCAATTTTCCTCCATCACCTCTCCTATCTCATCCGCCACTTCAACTCGCCCCGACCGCCCAGTCCTGCTGACTATTACCATTCTGCTCTCTGTTCTTCGAGGATATGCATACTATTTTATCTCCATCTGCATTGCCGTTTGCATCTTGTTGAACCTGCCACTCCTTTCATTACCAACCAACCCAATCCCGCCGCAGCCGCAACCGCAACCGGGCAAGCCTTAACCGCCCACCACTCTCCCACCTCGCTACCTCGCTCCCTCGCCTTACGCCATGCACATTGATATCAATCGTCTTGCTTGAAAGCGTTTGTTTCGAGAGAGTCTGGATTTGCGCAGTCACAGTCACTCGGACGATCTATCCTCGGTGCCTACGACAACCACGACAGCCACGACCACTCCTCCTTCCCGCCTGACCACGTCAACCATGGCTGCCGAACCGCGACATCGCCTTTCTCCTATCCATACTCGAAACTTGAGTACAATCACTGTTGACTCGGACAGTTCAGATAGCTCCCCGTGCCCTGGCGACGATGAAGATACCGATTACTTCATGGCACATGCCAATGACTCCCAGTCCTCTCTCGGCGCAGTCACGGCCATTCGAGATTGCGATGACGATGTCGACCTCGAACAAGTCCACCGCCTCTCACCCATATCCAAACTCCCGCCTGAGATCCTCATTGCCACCATCTCCAAATTGACCACCACGTCCGATCTCCGAAGCTGTATGCTCGTTTCCTACCACTGGGCACTGTACACTGTCGGCGTATTATGGCATCGACCTCTATGCAATAAATGGGCCAATCTACTGAGCGTTGTCGCTGCTCTAGGCAAGGGTGACAAGAGCTATTTTCCATACCACGAGATGGTGAAGCGACTGAATCTGTCTGCCATCGCCGACAAGGTCAATGACGGAACGGTCCAACCATTCAAGAACTGCAAGGCCGTCGAACGTCTGACTCTGACAAACTGTTCCAGGTTAACTGATTTCGGCGTCGTCGGCTTGGTCGATGGCAGCAAGAAGCTCCAAGCTCTCGATGTCACCGATCTAGATGCTCTGACCGACCAAACCCTACACGCTGTGGCAGAGAACTGTGTCAAATTGCAGGGCCTGAACATCACCAACTGCTCCAATATCACCGACGAGTCGTTGCTCGAAATCGCCCAACGTTGTAGACAACTCAAACGACTTAAGCTGAACGGGGTCGTGCGCGCCACCGATCTCTCCATTACCGCTGTTGCAAGAAACTGTCGCTCCATCCTCGAAATCGATTTGGCCGGCTGTCATTCCATCTCCTCTGAGTCGGTCACCGCCTTGTTGTCAAACCTGCCCCATCTACGCGAGCTTCGCTTGGCCCATTGCATCGATATTAATGACCTGGCCTTCACTAATTTGCCACCCCGACTTTCCTTTGATGCCCTCAGAATCCTGGACTTGACAGCTTGCGAACAAGTTCGCGATGACGCTATTGCCAGAATAATCCCTGCCGCGCCCCGCTTGAGGAATCTGGTCCTGGCCAAATGCAGACACATCACCGATCGAGCGGTGGCATCAATTTGCAAGTTAACCAAAAACCTACACTACATTCATTTAGGCCATTGCATCAATTTGACCGATACCGCTGTTATCCAACTGGTCAAAGCCTGCAACCGAATTAGGTATATCGACCTAGCATGCTGTTCCCGCCTGACTGATGCAAGTGTCCGCCACCTGGCTCAACTTCCCAAATTGAGAAGAATCGGCCTGGTGAAATGCCAGAACTTGACCGACTCGAGCATCATGGCATTGGCACATGGCCCCTTGTTATTTAGTCCCACGGGCAAGATCGGTGTTCCTTCGCAATTCGTTTCTTTAGAACGGGTTCACCTCAGCTATTGTGTCAATTTGACTTTGAAGGTGAGCATCTCATGCCCTGAACGCCTGGTGACAATCTAATTTAGGCTGTAGGGCATCACTGCACTTCTCCACAACTGTCCGAGGCTCACCCACCTCTCCCTAACAGGCGTCCAGGCTTTCTTGCGCGAAGATTTGACCCGATTCTGCCGTGATGCTCCCGCCGAGTTCACGCACCCTCAACGAGATGTATTTTGCGTGTTTTCTGGAGAAGGTGTACAGCGGCTTCGTGAATATTTAATGCGTCTTGCCATGGATGAGGCCCAGAGAGAAGGCCGTGAGGTGATCGATGACAACCTACTGGATGGTGTTGATAGCCCCGGTACAGATACTATGTCTGACGATGGAACCATTGATGGGAACGATCAGCTTGTGGATCCCGTCCTCAATCCTCATCGACACGGCTTGTCATTTGCCAGTACTCCACGCACGAGACCCCGACCTAGAAGTTTGCATGAAATGCGAAGTTACCACGTCGACATGCCCCTGATACCATTTGATCAAATACAGCGGCTGGGCCCCTGGACACCAGGAGAGCCGTTTACTCCGGAAGCTCGAGCTGCTTTGGCACCCCCGCACCTGAATCTAATGAGTTCCAGCAGTTTCGAGCATCATAATGGCTATGATTCTCAATCTCGAAGTCCTGGACGGTCTCTTGGCTACGAAATGGCGGCAGAGTACAGTGAACGCGCAAGAAGTACTTCGCGTACTCCTTCACGGCGGCATACCTTGGAATCCAGTTCTGGTGCATTCGGACCTCCTACAGTACCCATGCATGGTTATGGTGAGAGCAGTTCTCGACCTCTTGAGCTTGCGCATTACGGATCTGACCCTCGAACTGGTTATTTTGACGTTGATGATATGAGACGATTTCCGGGATGGACTAATTCTAGCGCATTTGTACCAGAGCATCCCCGGCGGCACACCCCGGGAGCAGCTTTCAGGAACCCGGGCGACGTTCGGGTATCCAATCTGCGACCTGAACCGGGGTTTAGTGCCTTTGATGCCAACCACGAGGCCATCATGTCTACCATCCCTGGCAGCCGATCTGCGAGTCGCCATCCATCACGATCGAACAGTCCACATGCTTCTCGTGTGAATAGCCGAAGCAGGCTTGCCAATCTCATTCCCAGAAGCTATACCTCCACCCCTCTCAGCCAGGGCGAGAATGGGGCCCGATCCTCCCGACAATCACGAAGTCGAGAAATATCGAGATCAAGGATGGAAGAAGAGGCGCACCGAGAGGCGATGATTCATGCACTTGCCGAAGCAGATGCAGCTCAACAATTGAGACCTAGTACCTCCAGGATGGAGTCTGACGCCCCAGTGCCGCGTCCGCTACCGGCCTTGCCTTCTGAAGTGATGGAGCCGATTCCCGTGGCAGTAACTTCACCTGTTGCAGCTTCACAGCAAGAATTCGTGGGGATTCAAGGTGGTCCAGAGCAGGATATGGACCAAGATGTGCCAATGACACAATGAGGAACAATTAGATCAGGGTTTGACCGTCTTCGGCTTGAAGGAGCACCAATTTAGACGGGATCAAACATGAATTCAACGGATCAAAACGACTTAAGCTACGAAGATGATTCTCCTGGTTTTTGGGCTTGTACAGCCACCCGTATCAGCAGGTTTATTGCTGGATCATGAGTGGGGTGCAGGTGTACCACATAACGCTACGTTTCATACACCTGGACTGCCAACGAGCAGTGAGCATGGAGTTTAGGAGGTCTGGCCACGTGGAAAACGGTGGTGCTTATGGAATGGGGATCAAGATTTCATATTTTGTTTGCGAGTATTCGCTGCACTTGGGAGCATTGCCACTGGGGCTTCGGGGGCTTTCAAGTCGGCGATCAATTGGACGCATCCGCATTGTGGAAAGCGACCACAGCGCATGTGCATGAGCATTACGTTTCATTCGCCTCAGCATTTCCCCATCGTTTAGTACTAGTATCAACAAGACACAGCAGCAAGAAGTTAGTGGACTTAGTGGACTTTCAAGACAAACAACCATTGCCTAGCATCATCCGCTCTTCAAGAGGACTCTCCTTTCTTGTTGGATTCTCAATACCTGCCAAATCCGCTTAACGTCGAGCCCGTGTGAAAGCTCCACTCGTTACCATCACAGATGAGATAGGTAGAGGCCCAGTTTAATTCTAAACGGTGCACAGCCACTTGGCTGTGGCGTTCGCCTGTGGCGTGAAAGTTGGTCTTGGCAGTAGCTCGTTCTCTAATCCCCACCTTTCGCAGCTACGTACAGCAAGTGCGGATATCAAAGCGCATGATTGCTTTGAATACTCCTCAGTCCTCTCTAGATTCTCTAGATCTCAGCGGCAATCAACTATTTCCATCCTCCGCTCTCCTATACAGCCTTGATATGTCTCATCGTTCTCTAACACGATGGGCGATAGGAAGATGAGATAGCAGGAATCCAATTGCCCTTCACACGCCATAATGGCGTCACGACGGGCCATGTCCCGGCCGTCGACACTCAATTTCTTTCAAGGTCATCATGCAACACGGCCGCGTCCACGATCATTCACGCATAGAACCTCTCTTCTCCTAGTTGCTCGACCTACTCCACGCCCACAGCTGCCCTTCCTCAACCCTGTGTCTCGAGTAAATGCCATTCAAGCCCAGGTAGGGCGTTTCATCTCCACTGAACGCAAGCAAAGATGGAAACACAACTTCTGGCGTCAGGTCCGATTCCACGGTTATCTATGGCCCTCAATATTCCTTGTCGTCGTCGTCATGAACGGCCTCAAGCATGTCAAACTCGAGCAGGAATACCCCACGCCGCCGGAATGGAGCTTTTGGACTCGCTGGTCATATCGCATGGCCAAGTACTCAGAGTTCGAAGAGGAGGCCAAGATTCATCGTGTCTTGACGGACTGGAGGCAGGCTGGAGTTTACTATATGGAGGTACTGAAGAGGCTGGAGAGCGAAAAGTATGATGGAAAAGATCTGGTTCGTAACTCTTCAGATCAGGAAGACGGCTTCAATATCAATGCCAAAAGTGAGCAGTGGCAACGAAGCTATCTTGAGGTCTTGATGGGAGCTGCACGTGTTTCAGAGAATCTGCAGGGCATGTGTAGGAGGAAAGGCGATCCAAAGGGCAAAATCTATCCTCGAGAGTGCATCCCCGGTCCTGATAACCCACGCCCCAAGCCCTTGCCATGGAATAAGAACAAATCTCACAAAAATCCACCACACGCCCACGAGGTCGAGGATGCTTTCCCATCTCCTCATATCTTTTACAATAGAATTCTAACCACCGACAGCTTCACCACCAGAGAACGGCTCGATGCAGCCCTGGCTTATGCTGACTGGATGGAGTTTACCGGCCAGGCGGAGGCTTCAGATCAGTGGTACCAGCGAGGTGTCATGATTGCATCCCGGGCTTTGCCAGCCAACGTGAGAGATTCAGTGGTCGACTTGAACTCTGGCGTTATCAACAAAACTCATGATGAGGATGTTACGGACAACGTCTTGAAAGCGTCCACCGCATTAGCGGTACACTATGCTAGAGGCGGGCGTGTCAAGGATGCACTACCAATATTCCTCAGTGTATTGCGAGCTAGGAAATCATTGCCCCCGTCGCCATTGGGAGCAACTGGGAAAAAAGAAAGGACCAGGCAAAACAACAACACTTGGCTGGAGAATCTCTATGCTCTAAAGGATTTGATCATCGAAAGACCATTTCCTCCTCCATCACCAACGGGAGACGAGCGTCCTTACCACACCTTAAAAGAAGCCTGCGAAGAAGTCGCTTTGATGACCTACATTGGTGAAATTCTGTTCGCTACAAGCGAGAGTGAACGGGAAAAGGGGCTGGGCTGGACGAGAGATAGCGTTGACGCTGCTGAGGCTGTCATGTGGGTCATGGATGAGCAGAAGGTGGATGATGGTCGAGAAACATGTCGTCAATGTCTTGAAACTGGGCTCCAGAATTGGAAAGAAATGGCACGTCACATGGCCCGGCTTGCGGGGACGAAAGAAGCCGAAATTCGAAATGGTTCTGGACTCTTAGGCTTGGGGTTCGGCAAATCCGGACAACTTTCAAAGGCTCACCAGGAGACGATGAGATGGGAGGAAGAGAACGAGGTTATCGAGCTGAGACGACAGAAAACACTTCCTTTGACACAAGCTCCAAAAGCTGTTGTTGGAGACTGGCGCGCTAACTCTGCCTGAAATCAGCCGCGATGATCAGTATGGGCAGGCAAATATCAGCACGAAGGATGCTAAATGCCGGTTTTGATACGTCCCAATACAGAATATCATACCATCGGCATTCGAGTATCTTACATGGACACACTATCTGCTAGGCATGTTCCAAGCATACAGGAGGCCAACCAGGTCAGCCATTGGTCGCTGCCAAGCTACTGTACAAGAGCTTGAATTCCCATTGATAGCACCCAGGAGGCTGCAATGGAGATCAATTGCAGTTATCCCGTTGTGTCTAATCTGCCCCACCGCACGTCTTCCACAGGAATATTCTTTAGAATACTAAGTTTTCGAAGGCGGCTGCAATCAAACGGCACGCTATAGTGTGCTGAGCTGTTCTCTACGCGGCAGTCTATCTAAGCAAACAACGATTGCTCAGCATTCAACGACAATGGTATAGTGACGGGTGTACGCTCTATTGTACCTGGGTGCTATTGAAACAGGTGACTAGCAACTAATTTATGGGCAACAATGAGGCGTCTTGTCCCTCCCGTCTAGTCATTCACACCTTAGACTATATGTCACTTCCCTGGCAGATCACAATTAACACTCACATGTCCACCGCTTCATATTGTCCCGCTGCTATTAGAGCCTTGTCACCGGTTTATTCTGACACGAAACAAAATGGCGCGACTCTCGCCAATTCCAGATTGGCAGGAGGGAGGAGAGCTCGGCCAGAGGTAAGTCCGATGCCGTTACCTCTGCCGTTGCCGTTGGGGCTGCGAAGGACGTCGCTGTCAATCTCCCGGCATCCGATGACCTCACTGTCGACCACTGTCTCCATAGGCTAACGGGTTAAAGTTCTTCCCTTCCGGTACCACTGCGACATCGACGTCGCCGCCTCGCGGCTCTCACTACCGCCTCCTTCACCACAGGGCCTCGCTCTTCCCCCTTCGCCCTCCCCTCCCCGTCCTGGCCCACCGACCAGGAAGAAAGATGCCTCGCCAACGAGGCGTTGTTTTGGCCTTGTTTAAGCAGGTCGTCGTCCAAACTCTCTTCTACTCCTTCCTCATGTGGTTCCTTCTCTGCAAACTGGCAAATTATCGAGTTATAGTAAGTCCTCGTGTCACCCGGAACCATCTGAGCCTCAACTCAACTCAAGTCCACCACAGGATGCGTCTTTCCTCGGTCTCTCGGTCTGTGTCAACATGGAATTCGACTACAGTCCAATCACAGCATCTCTGCCGGCTTTCCTGCCACCAGAAAACACCACCTACCGCGCACCAGATACTATTGACACCTTTCTGAACTACAACTATCGCAATCACAGTGACTGTCAGATCTCATCTCTCGACCTCCACTCGGCATTTGCTCCACTATGCAGGACCCGCGAGGACTTCACCCGTGCCTTCTCTAGTGGTGGACGCATCGGATTCAATCAACCATTCATCCCGTTGGACTGCGATATGCGTTGGTTCACGACTGAAGAAATCTGTGAGATCTTCTCTCGGTTTCAAAAGGTCGTTGTGATTGGAGATAGCATGATGAGGCATGTGGTTGGCGCCTTGAATGTCCTTCTACGGAAAGATCTCGGTTATGGAGCTGTCACCAACTGGAATTTCAATGACCAAGAAACGTGAGTAATAATCGCTGTTCAATCGCAGTCGTTGAGATATTGAATCTCTAACCGAGCCTTCTCTCCAGTCTCGATTGCTTCTGCAACCACCAAATGGATGTGAAAGCATGCTCTGTGCAAGGCATCTTCAGCACATCTTCCGTGCTCGAGCACGACCCAGACTCTCTCGCCTGCAACCAACCCTTCGACCTTGTCATCGAAATGATGCTCCGCTTTCCGCTTGACCCGACCGAAGTCTCCCGTTTCCAAGACCTTCTCTCCCCCACGAAACCCAAGAAGCCATACGCTTTCATCTTCGGGCATGGCCTCTGGAACGACCTTGACATCCAAGCCTTCCTGAACTGGCTGGATGGAATCCTCGCGCACACGCTCGAAAAAGCGCCTTACCTGGATCCTACTGGACGGTATAAACGCGCAAATCCACCGCTCTGGCCTCGGCTCTACGTCACGCCCAACTCGGCTGGGATAAGAAAACCAGACAATTGGCTGGTCAGCCAGGGCGATAAGGCACTCATGGTGTTTGAGGAAAGCATGAGATTCGAAGGCGCCAAACGCCATGTCGAGACACTTGGTACCTGGAATATGAGTATCCAGTCCAGCAAATATGACGGCGTACATTTAGATCTCAAGGGCAATCTGGTGAAGGCGATGGGCGTGGTTAATTGGCTGAACCTCGTTGAGATGAGCGATTGGTAGTTTATTTGACTATCTCAGGAGGTGAATTGAATGCGAGATGTGAATGGAGTTCATGCATGGGCCCCCGTCCCAGACACAATGGAATGGATGACCAGAGCTCTGGCTTCTCCTACCACAGAAGCCCTTTACGAAATAAATGATTTCCACTGATCTGTTCATTGCGTCTCATTGCTGTCTTCAACTGCCCAGTGGCTCTCCTCCAGATCTATAATGATACTGTACAGCCATCATGCCCGCATCCGGCCTTTCTCCGTAGCTAAATAAGGCATTGTGAGTTCCGTTCGCTCTTCCACGTAGCTCTCCCACCAAAACGGGACAGTTAGCCTCAAGAAATGTGCCTTGTGGCTACGAAAAAGGAGCTTCTGCTATCGAAACACGGACGAGAGGCTCAGTCTCGCTTTACTGGTTGCTCATTCCAATGTCAAATATTCATTCAACCATCACGTTTCTCTCACCGCACCTCCCAAGGGTCCCATCAAGGGATTAGAGAGGCCAGCACAGGCAGACACGGTTTCTTTGCTCGGACCCCTCCCTTTTCCCTTCATCCCGTCGTGAACAGGGCTCAGCCATGTGTGTCGCCAAGGCCAAGTATTTTGAGAGGTATATATCCCTGCGTGGGTACCTCGTCGATCTCCTGTTTGCTTTCCTTTCTTCCCTTCACGAAGAGACTCAATAAGCGAATAAATCGCTTTCGCTTTACCTTGGAAACTATGAGTTCGGACTAGGCTGGCGGGTTGGCTAAAGAGGGGCGACAGGACGTGGAATATAGCATAGGACAGAGGAGATGCGGGCGAGATAGACATTGTGTTCAACGGGAGCCTCTGACATGGAATTCATTGAGCCTAGAGGGAGGCACCGAAGGCAATGCGAGGTGATGGACCGACGTTCTTGAGTGGCCCAACGCCTTGCTTTGTAACTACACACTTTCCGGGCGCGGGATGTGCTGGACATGTTTTCGATTCAATGGGACGCTAGTTCCAGATGCTCCATGTAGTACAATCGTAGAGTCGCATTCAAGCTCTCTTCTTGAAATCCCAGCCAACAGCGGCAATTCTAGCCCAAAGCAGCAGCAGGCCAGTGATAAAGATAGTAATCCCCGAGAACAACTGTACGCCAAGCCACGAGCCGGTGTTTTTCAAAATCGCTCCTGAGACCGGAGTCCCCATCAACAGGCCAAATGAGCTCAAAAAGAAACACTGGCCCATCCGGGTGCCCAGTTTTCGCATGTCAGTCGTCAGCGTGACGACGGCGACGGGCGGCATGGACACGAATCCGCCGGAGAAGAATCCGTAGAAAAGAGCGAAGACGATGGTTCCCCCCAGGTTGCTGATTCCGATCCAGATCAGGGCGAGGATGCCGGTGATCATGGAGCAGGGGATGAGGATATTTAGTGGGCCGGTGTAGTCTGCAAGGAAGTTGGGGACGATTCGGCCTGGGATGCTCGCTGCGTTGAGGATGGGCAGGATGTAGAAGCCCAGGTTCTCGGGGGCTATTCCCTTGCCGATGGCGTATGGTTGGATATAGTAGACTGGACCGTAGAAACCGATAAAGCCAAACACCATTGCGATGCAGAACAGAACGTATGGCAGCTCCTTGAACGCCGCGAGATCAGTCAGGTGGCGTTTGTGCTTGGGCATGACTCGCGGCTTCATCACCAGCACGGCGAACCAGACAGTGGTGAGTGAGATGAAGCCGAGCACACGCGTCGCCCAGCCAAAGCCCAGCTGCTGTTCGAGACGGCGGAAGACTATGGGGAAGATGACACCGCCGAGGCTTGAGCCTGATGCCGCGAGCCCGTTGGCGAGTGCCTTTTTGGTGGAGAAGTACTGCGGCAGGATAGCGACGCTGGGGATGAACAGACACCCATTGCCCAGCCCGATCACAAACGCCTGTGCAAGCATAGTCTGCCAGTATGCCTTGGCGATCGACGTCAACATGAAGCCCAGGGGCGTGAGCACCGCGCCGGCTATGATCAGAGCTCGAAAATAACCTGCGTCGTATGCTGGGCCCGTTATCACACCGACGAGTAGAAGTAAAAATGCTTGGATCGACCCGATCCACGAGATATTGCTGGGCGTCTCCGTCCACAGCGGGTTGTGCTCGTAGTATGTCTGGAACACCCCGAATGCGTTCACCGTGCCCCAGCAGTTGAAGAACAGGAAGAACGACCCCAGAACCTGAAGCCAAGCATTGAACCCGCCATTTGGGGGTGGCCCCGGGTCGTCATCGTCGATTTTCTCGGTTGTGGCGATATTCACTTGCTCCGGGGGAGGTGAGTTGGAGATGTTGGCTTCCGCGTCCAGTGCTTGAGACAGGGTGCTTGAATGTGTCCGTACAGGAACCAATCTGGAGGCAGATGGATATGTGTGTTTTACTGGTTTGCTCCCATTGTCGATTTCTTCGTCCAATATCGCCAATGAGCTCATTTTGGTGATGTTGTAAATGAACCCTGTGGGGTATGAGACTGGAAAAGCGACCAACCCGGTGACGGCAAGGAGGACCGCCTAAGGGCTAGGTTGCAGATTGGAGCCTCCAGCAAAGCCTAAATGGAAGGCATACTATTCAATAGTTTAGAGAAGGAGAATACTCAATAGCTCAAATATAGGTAGACAGAAGATCAGGCGGGTATCGACTAGAATTGACCATCAATTGCTACCTGAGGAGGTAGTCCTGATCTGGATAGGACCCCGGCGGGAGGCAAAAGGGAAAGGAAAAGGCAGGGGATCGAGTCATCAGCAGTCATGCTTAAGAGGAGGGCAGTACGAGTGCATCTGGTAGAGGTGTTAGCAATCAGCACTTACTCTCATGTGGAATAGAATCTCCACCAGCAAAAGAGCTTGGTTGGAGCTCTGTAGGGGTGATGATTAATGAACAACAGCACTCGCAAGCCCAAAGAGTAACGGTACTTGACTGCCAACCTCGACTTTGAAAGAGGAGAGGGCTTTTACACAATTGCCATGTCTGGCTCCCGCTCAACCGACAGCCGAGCAAAAACAGCTTTGAATTGCCGACTGGACTGGAAGGCTGCTGGGTGGCGGCCACCACGGCAGAAGCCAAAGGGCGGGCTACCAAGCATTCGTACGCTCGTACTCCGCACATATGTATCCGTACTCGGTATGGAGAACTCCGTACTGTACATCAAAGACTTTGGGTGTGCCGCATACCCGCCGCGACCCACAATGTTGATTGCGAACCTGCGAGCTCCCTTGGTGGAGAAGATCGACATGGGCAGAACGGAATGGGGCTGGTGTCGTTCCGTTGCAATAGTATAAATGTCATATTGTACGGCGTATTATTATCCTTTTAATTGTTAATATGAGTCACCCGGGCGTGTTGCATCGTCGTCATAACAGACCAGCAGGGGGAGGGAGATGAGACGAAATGGCAAAAGCCATCGAGGAAAATAAAGAAGGTGGAATGTGGGACGGACAATATTCTGCCGCCTTTCACCGCCGGGATATAAAAAGTCCTTTTGGCGTTTCACCAAAAGCATCATTCTTCCAACCTCCTTTCTTTCCACACAGGCATGTTTCCCGCAGTGAGACGCGACTACGTCATGGCTGTATCTGCAGACACATTGTCTCCTCCTAAGATTACTGCCCTTGTTGGAAGAATTGCTGTCCATCCTTTCATATCCATCCTCTGAAGGACGACCGCTGGGGCCCTCGCGCATGGCTCACCCCTGAGGGGTAGATAAAACGGCACTTGTCATCAATGCCAGTGACTGTTCGAGCGTGTGCTTAAGGCACTCAATCCCGTTCCCTGGACATTGGCTACCCGAGACAGACGTCGGCTAGGATCACGGATGTGGTGTCGTGCAGCGTGGTAGTCCGCTATTCAGAAGGCATAACCCCCATGTGTTCTGAAGAACACCAAGCTTTGCTCCATGCCTGGCCCCTTCCGGAGCGGTCATCCTTCGACATGCGTCGGCGCATTAACTCTACATGCCTGCATGCTCGGATGGCTTCGACAGAACAGGTGTTAGTATGGAAGCGCTCCTCGATACGGTCGGAAGAGATGTGTCTTTTCCAAGGGATGGCAACTAGGAGATGATGGAGGACGAAGATCAGATACCTTAGGGTACATGGGTAGTCGGGCAATACCGTAGACCGCGAGGGAGACAAGCGTCACGTGATTCCAGGGCCCCAGTATTGAGCCATGTCCATGTGATCTCACAATTTTTCTTGACTTTCTTGATTATTGACACGGCGCGTCAGGCCTGATGAAAGAACATATTTAAACGAAAACGAGGTCCCATCCAGGCATGGAGCAGACGTCACAACACTCGAGTTGAGCGACGTTTTCGGTACTCCATGCTCCCTAGGAACAAGCGGTAAGCCCAAGATGAAACACTTGGACAGCCTATGAGCAGATTTGAAACACCAAACGCCCCTTCTTGAGATCTTCTAACAACACAGCCCAGTATTAGCCGCCATCAGGCGACAGTGGCCATGACGCCAGAACTCGTCGAAGTTTTGTCTTGACTTCAGTGATTCATTGGCTAGGAATGCACCTCGGCTTCCAGCGTGGTGAACCGCGATGATAATAATAGCAGCCCAGCGCCCACGACCACGATTGATCCATCTTGGCCAACTTGACGACCTCACAGTCTATCCACAACAACACAGGCACTGGCCATCGTCGACCTGTTATGCCTCCCAGGGCAGTCTTGTGCTACGCTCAATGACTGCCAGCAGAGACTAATATCCAGCCGATTGCTCTTGTTGCAGGAGCCGCTGGACCAGACGGTCAGTCGTGGCGAAAGGTATCTACAGGAACACATCCACTCTATACATAACATCCAGTATCATATATCAGATGTACTCGCGGCCTGAGCCTCTCATGATCCCGATACCTTCTTTCTTTCATTTGTCCCTTCGATACTGCCAGACTTGAACCGAGGCGGCGTTGTTGGCCGACTTCTTCCCCGTTCGCCTTGCTGGAACAACCTTGCGCTGGTCGCTGTTAACTCTCTAATAATCACTTCATCTTCAAAAGTCAATCTCGTCGCAGACGTCAAGCACTAATCTCTAATCCCACTCAGCCTCATCATGCATTTCACCACCCGCAGAGTTAGCGACGGCAATGTCTTCCCAATCTCCAACCCCCGACCACTCAACCGTGCAACATCCCTCACAGACAGAGGGGGACGATCAGGTTCTCCGTCATTAAACATGCCGCTACCCGACCGCCCACGACACCCGGCTCTCCTCCGCCTGCACAAGTTCCGCACCATTCTGATTCCCGTGACCGTGATCCTAGTCTTCACGACGTTGATCCTCGGCGGGATCTACGCTTACTGTGTAGCGAAACCACACACCGCCATCGCCGACCAACTAGCACAAGACAGTAGCGCCGAGGTCGACGGCTCGATCTTCTCCAGACGGCAAGAGAATTCAGACATCGTGCCTGCTACCAAAGACCCTAACGATCGCGATTACACGGAGCCCCAGACCGCGCTTTTCTTTTACACCCTTACCACCCCAGCAGTCAGCCTCGTTCACCTCACCTTCGAGCTTATCATGCACCACCACACACCCAAGCACCTGAGCAAACGATCCGCATACATCCTTCTCCTCGCAGCTACCTCCCTCCTGGCCGCCGGCTGGCTCACTACCCTCGGGTTCTGGATGCACTGCGAACTGCCTCCTTTGAACAGCAGCCGCCAAGACCTCTGCCCCATCCAGGTCCGCGGCCACTTCATGTACGGGATCCACGAGGTCAGCATTGCGAAGACGGTCGTCGCTTGGCTGATTGCCTTTGCGTATCTCGGCCATGCGATCCTGGTGGCCATCGGCTGCGGTGCCATGAAGCGCGTGTGGAGGATCACTGCTGGAGGCGGGAGTGGGAAGCTCGAGCGCGGCCAGGCTACGGAGATTGTGGTCTCGGTGGATGATCAGTTGAAGAAGGAGACTTATCTTGCGAGTGGTGGGAGATAAAGGAGGCGAGGGTACGCGGTGCATGGGTGCATATGTGTTTCAATCCACTGGTCAGCCGGATCGAGGCCTGGATGGTACTCTTGGGAGTTGATTTGGCTTGTGTTCAGGACAACACAGCCTTGCGTGGCCCTATGATATATATGTATGAAACGAGTCTTGTCACCATTCAGGATGAATAGCTGCCCCGCCGCTGAGGCCGTCGATGCAACAAACGGTATATGGAGTGCAGTCAGAGACAAGTGCACACGTCAGTTTGATTGTTTCCAAAGGTCCCAAAATTAGACACTTCTTGATGCTCGAATACATGGTTGTGGAGGCCAACGGTACTAGGTTTCCCATTGGAAGGTCTCTAATCGAGCGACCACCATCCTCTAGTGCTCTATGATATCCCATAGCCTGACGGAGAAGTCAAGTGTCCATACACAATATGCCAGACCACCCATGACCATCGGGGCTCAGGCCAGGGCTCTCCTCCCACCATAACCGAGCTGTATGCAAGCTGGAATTTACCGTATTACAATACATGGCGTCGGACGATTCTCAGATGCCCACACACACCAATTGTTCGCCTCGTCTTATCTATGCCTTGGCGCTCTTTCGCCCTTCTTCCTTGGTGCCAGGTTGGATACGAGCCATCATCTCCTCTCTTTGCATGAGATGTCCTACACGCTCCAGCAGCCCAAGAAGCCCCTTCATGCTGCTGCCCCATTCGTCAAGCACCTCGTCCGGACCACGCTTGACCTCGAAATTAACGACCCGCGCAGGGCGGTCGATCCTCGCATACACCGTCTTCTTCGTCACCAGGTCTGATATGTACTTCTCCGTCTCTTCTTCCGAAAGGTCGAGCAGCTGGGTCAGCCGGGGGAACGTGATTCGGGTGTAGTATTTCGCCACCACGCGCACATTGTGTTCGATGACTCTGTGTCTCAGGGCTTCGTATCGAGTGTGTGCTTTTGGATCCGTTGGCTCGGTGGTCTTTGAAAAGATGTCGGTGTTGGTCAGGTGCTCTCCGTATTGTTCTTCTACCATGGGCCAGCGCATGAGTTCTGGGATGGTGAATTGTTTCAGGAGAGCGGCGTCCTTGGCAATTTCGGCGTTCCGACTGTCCAGCTGTATCCGGTGCAGGAGGTCGGATTGTTCATTGTCGTACGGCGCAAGAAGGACGAAGTAGATGACTCGTTGCAGGACTGCATGGAGTTGTTCTGGGTTGTTCTCAACTGACTCTGTGTCGAGAACTTGTCGATAGTGCTTGCACACATCAAGATACTTGTCCTCGTGTTTGGCAAGCGTGATTTGTTGCTCGTAGTATCTCAGTTTCAGATCTGTCACATCATCATCTTTCTCTGGCGGTGGCTCGTCTGCTGAGCGATTCTTTTCCTTCTCTTCCCGCGCCTTCCTGTCCTTCTCAATCTGCTCGGAGGTCTTTTTAGGCTTTCGTGCGAAATAACGGGTGCTAATCTTTCGGCTCAGGATACCGGCTTGGACCCAATCGTCGTTTTGTATACACAAGGCCACCTGTTCGAGAATGAATTCTGTCTTCTCTCTTCTGCTCATTGAACCAAATGTCTCGACTTGAAGCTCCGTAAGAATGTCCGCTGCAGCCTTGATGTCTCCTTGCTCTTTTTTGATGTCCGATAGTATCCGTGTGATACGTGCGCGCTCGACTTCGACGAAGATCTGCCGTACCGTTAGTTTTGGCGCTGCATACGAGAATTAGTTGAATGGCAAACCTTGCCCTCGGTAACCGTCCGCAATGCTTCGATAACGCTGAGCTTTATGTCTAGGTTGGGAGTATCATCGAGGAAGCCCATGACAATCTGGACCATTTTGGTGATGGCTTGCTTGAGTTGACCATGTTTCTTGGATAGAAGGAGGACTTGTTCGTTGAGTAAACTCCAGTCGCTGGCATCTTTGCAGATTGTGACAATTGTTTCTAAACATCTTGATGTGGTGGCAAGATCTGAGGACTGCAAGCGGAGCGATCAATTGTGGTTCGCAGTAGGCTTCCGGACGCAATAAACATACCTGTCTAGCTTGTTTCTCAAGAAGAAGAATCTTATCAATGCCTTTTTGAACATCTTTCTAGAGAGTCGTCAGAAACTTGACTCTCAGAGAGCATGGAGCCAGTCACCTTTGCTAAGGCTATCGCTTCCGGGAGGATTTTGTCCGCGTCTTTGGTGTAGTCCTTCTCAGGCTTGAACAACGGGGTTTCGGACATTATGAGAACAGAGAGATGAGGGGGGGGGAAGAGTCCGGTCGAAATAGAGGATTGAGAGGGTAGGATGCTTATGGAAACGATTGCATCAGTTTAGGTGAAGGCCACCAGTACGAGTAGTAATTTCAGAGTAGGTGAACTAGGAATGTCCCAGAACAGTCCCGTCACGTGACTACTTGTACAAGTGACGCGTCGTGGGTGACTGGCACGTGCTCTATCACGTGTCTATCGTCATTTACCATGGCTCAGCCTCGTCTCTCAAAATGCAATCCAATCTCGGCAGCTCACGTCCAATATTTCTTCCATACAATACAAGAGGCGTCTGCATCGTCATATGCACAACGAAGGCCAATGCTCTGTCTTAGATTTGCCCAATCGCTTAGTGTGAGGTTATCTAGGACAGGATGCCTCATCCAGGTTCTTATGTAATATATTCTTGAACATAATTAACGATGCAAGCTGAGGGCTTAAAGCTATTCGTGCATTTTTCGTGACCAAAAACAGAAAATACTGAGTACGGCAGCCATCAGGAACTGGGCTCTGACTTCCCTCCACGCGTACCAGTGTGTCTGTTCGACCCAAGGTCTCTGTCTCTAACATCACGCCCATCGACCATCATACTGTCCAGAAAGCGTTTGCCATGATATCAGATATCTTTTCTGTGGTTGCTTGACTTGAGTTCCTCTTAAGCCAACCCAGTAAATGGGCATCAGATTTGCCCGGCGGGCAAAGTCCGACGATAGCATTGCATGAAGTTGTGCGCAGAGCGTCTCGAACAGAGCACAGACGAGCGATGTTAGCCAAGGAAAAGGCACTGCCCTTGCATTATGTCGGTCTCGCAGTTATGTCCATTGCTTTCAAAGTAGCCCGAGTAATGTCTCAGATGTCTGCCTGGAAATGATGACCGTATGAATCGTCGTTCAAAATCTTTCAGCAGGATGTACTTCCCGTTCTCTTAATAAGGACAGTCAGAATAGATGTCCACCACCAACGCAAGCTTGCTTTCCACGAGTATGGAGGAAATAAATAGACAGGTAGTGACGACTTACTCCGTACATGTCAAGGACCCAGGAGTCAGGACTCAGGAGTAACGTCCTTCTGTGATCCCCCTGGATGTACTCCGTGCTTGTACATGCGACTTCTCCGGTCCTGGCGTAAGCGGATACGGCGACTAGTCGAATGGGGAACGTGGGACCGAGCCCGTATGGCCAGGAATTTCAAAGGTGGGTCTGTGTTCGTAAACAAACTTGTCGGCATCCAAGTCGCGTCCGTTGGTGGATTCGACCGCGAATCGTTTATATGCTGCGTGCTTGCAACAATTGAACCACATCTCTCCTCCCTCATACTATCTTTTTCCAATGTTTTCAATTGGCTTTTGCAATCTATCTGCAAGGCTTTGGTGCTATGGCTAAGGCAGTTGATTGTGTGCCGGAATTGGTCCAAGGGCGTTGGCGATAGCAGCAACACGTTGAAGGTAGGTTCCCTCATTGCGGTCACGGGAATCACCAATGGCCGTGAAGGCGATTACTATGGTTGTGGTGAGTCGGGCACTTTTCTTCAATACCCACAATTTCGCGATTGGAGACACTTGGGTTCTCATGTTTTCGGGGCGGAACAAGCTGCAGCTGCGAGAAATGCCCCGCGCTCCCACAAGAACTGTTATCACCCATAACTACAACTTGCCCTGTCCTTAGGTTGCATCACTTCGGGTGCCAAATAAATCCCACCAGCGAAACAGAGACAAGCATACTAACAATTGTTCTGTCCCGCAACTATAGCCTCCAAACGCAAAAAAAACCTCTGCACGTTTGGGGCTGCTGCAAGTGTGGAAAGAATCCAATTCCTATCAAGACAGCTGCATGTCCAGCCTGTTCAAGGCCTCGTTGCTCGAGTTGTCAAATTACACGGATAGGGAAAAGACCTGACTGCCGGCGACAATATCCCTAGCACTCAATTCTTTCCAGGCGCTGTCTGGCAACTGTCAGCTCAAAACGCCACATCACCACGGCTCCTTCACAGCAATGCTGTACAACCTATCCTTTCAGATCAAGAGGTATTGCCTTTTATTGCGCATGCCATTGGATGGATACACGGGCCTGATTTCAGCGGATTTGCCCTGAATTTTCGCAACAGCTCGACACGTATGATGTGCTACATCGGGCACAATGTTGCAAAACTTCCATCCCCTACTATAGTGCATGGAGAGGGCCGGCTGGATTACTTTTACCTTGTGCACCACATTGTTGGCGTTGGTAACAGTCCCGTTGCTGCTGATGACTCGTCCTTGTTCCTTTCGCTTTCTAAGTTGGAAAACTTTGGTCCTACCGCGGACATAGCAGGCGTTCGATGTGATCAGAGCCTTTTCCTCCACATGCTTCCCGGCATGGCGTAAAGCAAGACACATTGGACCCTGTTAGCAAGCTTTGAGCCATGTGAGGATTTCGACAGATTTAATTTGAACGAATCTTACTTCGAGGAACTCGAGACGATCAAGGCATCTCCGAACGGGCCGAAAACCCTTGACTTTAACGAACGGCACGGCTTGATGAATGACATATTGGAAAGCATGGGTGAAACAAGCCCCTGCAGGCCGAGGGCGGAAAAAATTGGGAACTTTCTCACTGGAGCGGCTGTTCAAGTACTACGACAAGAGAAGCCAGCAAGTCCTGAACTAGGAATTTCAGTCGCAATGTTAGATGACTGGAGTTTTACCGAAAACTGTGCGAGGGACAACAGGGGCCCGCAAAACCCGCAGATCTTGTACAAGCTGTTAAAAAACAAGGTCTGAAACCAAGTCCCTGTCTGAATAGCCTGTGGCACTTCGCGCTCATGCACTGCGGTCAGCAGCGGTTTCGGACGAGGAATCAGGCGAGTATACATAGCCGTGTCGGTCCAGGTGACACTGTCCTTCCCTCGACAAGAGATTTGGCAAACACGCATCCACGCCACTCAATCCCGCTCCAAGAGATCGGTGGCGAAGAAGAGAAGCTTATGCCCGATGCAGAAAGGCGGCCAATGTGAGTAGTTGGAAAGGTGTATCCAGAAAGAAGAAGATGAGGTCTGGACCATTGACTTTGAGAATAATGGGTATAAAAGTCTTGGGTCACCTAAGCTGCGGTATGAAAACGGCACTTCAACTTATCTGCTTCGAGATATTGCCGCTGTCCTTGAGCGGAGTAGACAGTACTCCTTTGACAAGATGATCTACGTGGTCACTGGAAAACAAGATTTACATTTTCATCAAGTCAGTAGGGCCCTCGAATTAATGGGCCGTTCCGAGCTTGCAAGTAAACTAGAGCATATCAACTTCGGGAAGGTTCATGGATTGGCACCTGCTACCGGTTGTAGCGGCTTACTGCTAGAAGATATTCTCGATCAATGTCAGAAAGCGGTCTGCATGTTCCTGGAAATGGAACGAGACGACCTTTACGGCATTCGTGGCAGTGATGCTTCGGCGGCAGCAGATTCTCTTGCGGTCCTTGCTCTCATGACTCAGGAAATGTCGATCAAGCGTGGAGCGAATTTCGGTGTCGACCTAGATGACATGGCAACTCTAAATCCATACAATGGGCTTTCATTGCAATACTGGCTATCAAAAATCAACATGAAGCTGAAGGGCGTCATTATTCCTCGTGAAGCACTCGGATACGTGGATTACTCCATGTTCGGGCAAGACGAGTATGAAGCCTTTGCTGACGTCCTTCGTCTTCTGATTCAGTTCCCAGGGACGGTCAAGCCTTCATTCAGGACGTTAGAGTCTTCACACATCCTCATATTGTTGTTCCGTGTGACAGATTTGCTACCTGATGTATGGGAAGCGGATCCGGACAACAATGGCGCCGAGCTAGAAGAAGAGGTGGAAGTCCAACCAGGTCCAAGCAATATAGTAACCGCCGAACCCTTGGACGATGCCGAACTAACCACGGAGGGCGTTGAAAAAACATTCACCTAGTCATCTTCAGTGAAGCAGCATATTGGACCTGGAAAGCCTGTGGAGCATGAACAGTTGAGGGAGAGCGAACCAGACAGGCATGGCTCAGAAGTACCCCAGATTTCGGCACCTCCCACAATTGACCTCGAAGACCAGCACGATCGAGTACAGTCAGACCAGACTCACCTAGAAGAATGGGAAGCTATGAAGACACAGAAGGAAAGGCCTGTGGAGAACCCTGACCTAGAAGATTCGACCGAGACAGACGCTCAAGTTAAGAGGGCCGAGGTGTCACAGGAAGAAAGGCCGAGGCTGGATGGCTTCAATGACGAAATCTCTCGTCTCCAAGCTAGGGCGTTGCCAGACGGAAATGACAAGGCAGACGAGATCTCTGAACCCAATGTCGACATAACGGCTGGCCAGATCAGCGGAGAAGATGCTCAAGGCCAAGAAGGGCCTTCTCAAGAAAACATATCCAGATGTGAAGTGCTTCAGTGAGAATGCAGTTCCGAACACGAGAAGCACAAGTCTCACGCAATCACAGACGATTTCTCTCAGCGAGAGAGACCACAGAGCAGCGGAGAAGCAGAAGCATCCGAGCAGGACACAAATCTTGGGGGAGAACAACTGAATACAAATAGGATAGAACAACTATCTTTGAACGACAACCCCGGGGGTGAAGACTCGAAACATAGGCCTCTAGCTTCAACCGTGTCTCAGGCTAGCGAGCGTAAGGACCGTGGGATATTATTGGGAGAAGGCGAATGCCAATCGAAACCATCCGAAGATACAGTATCTGAAGCAGGCATATCTACGAATGAATACAACAACCTCCACGAACACTCAACCGAAGGAGAAAATAACTGGTTGCACAGCGGAATGTCTCCAAAGACAAAAGAAGAAGAGCAAGTACAGGAGGAACTGGAGTCGCCATCGGCGCACGTGGACGCTGAGGAGACGGACTACTTGAAAAAAGAGGTGGATCCATCACTGGAACATGACGCGAAGAGCAAAGGCAAAAGGCGAGCAGATCAGACAGATGATGGCAAGCCTTCGGAGATCCCATCCGGGACACTTGTGAGGCTGGCTTTCTACCAATGCGTGCGACAAGTCTTGCAAAACGGGATGAGAATGGTTGGCCTTGTGCCTTTGAGCATCGGGGATTGAGCCCTATGCAGTTTATTCGTGACCCTCAAGCAGTGTGACTTCGCGAAGTTTTAAGACAGGCCTGCATATTAACTAGGTAG
The DNA here is from genome assembly GCF_000709125.1 of Exophiala aquamarina CBS 119918. NCBI lineage: Eukaryota > Fungi > Ascomycota > Eurotiomycetes > Chaetothyriales > Herpotrichiellaceae > Exophiala > Exophiala aquamarina. The sequence goes on along the minus strand of NW_013550561.1, from coordinate 114,194 downwards.
CTCGTAGGAGCTGTTATGATTATCGGGATCCCTATGCATTAAATCTTGATGTGGCGTCACATCAAGGGAAAGAAACCACAGCCCCGCTCGCTCATGGTGTAGACTTAGCCAGATTCATCACACACAAACATAGTTTGCGGCTAAATTCTTATCTCCGTGTCCAGTGTACTGAGATTTGAGAGGGTACTTGCAGATGCTGCGAGTTATTGTCGCTCCAGAGGCATTCAGGGTGCGAGCTTCGAGTATTTCAGGGGCTTTCTTCTCTTCCACCCACGCCACCAATGAAGAGAGTGGATCAACCGGCACAGCTCCTTGGGTTGTACCCAAACCACAATGGTCAACCCCCGGAGCCAGAAACGTTCGGTAGAATTGGTCCATGGAAGAGCGATCCCTCAAAGCAGATTCAACTCGACGATGGTAGTTGACAGTATCTGAGGGGAATATCAATTGATCGGAGAGGCCATGCCACACTATCAGTTTCCCTCCATGAGTGCGAAAACGCGAGAAGTTTGGATCGTCGGATGCTATGATCGCTCCATACTCTTTTTGAGATTGAGAGAACAACTTTTTGAAATCAGAGTAGCCGATAGTCGTGGTATCAAACTCAGGGTCCTTAACCACAAAGTACTTGAGCCAGGCATCGTTGACGAAAAAAGGCAGCCCCACTTGGGTACCGTTGACAAGTGTAGTGTTGGCAAGGGAGTCTAAAGGAGCACCTAGGTTCAATGTATAGCTCCGTGATGGGTCATTGGGAAATGGCCCTTCGAGAATGTCATGGATTGCTTTGGCGATTTGGGTTGTAAAGTTGACACTGCTGCCATCGCAGACAATCTTCGTTCCGACGAGGCTGTACGGGCTGAAATTGCACTTCGTCGGATCGGTAATAACGTTGTCCTTGACCTCATCCAGAGAGTCACAGGCTGATATGGCGCTCTGTGTGAAGGCCTTCAGTACACATGGGCTGACATAGGTCTGCTGCTCCTTCATGACAACTTGGGGCCACTGTTCTGCCACCACATACCGTGCCCAGTCAATGGCCGGAGCACCAGCAACAATCCCGTCAAAATCGGCGGGATACTTCTGTGCTGAAATGAGGCCTTGTCTACCACCGGTCGAACAACCATTCCAATAAGAGTGATGGGGCTTAGTGCCATAGAACTGAGTGGCGATCTGTTTGCCCACCACCGCCATGTCATGAACTGAGCGTGAGGCGAAGTTCGTGAGGAGCTCAAAGTTGACCTGGCCGTCCGCTTTCAGTGCCCACAGAGCCGGACTATAGGGGTCCCCAGAAAGACCGGCGTCAGTGGATGCGGAAGCGTATCCCAAGGCCAATGCAGGGGCAAGGCTGTACTCGAATAAACCAGCAGCATATCCGCTCCCACCCGTGCCGAGGAATCGGCCATTCCAGCCGTCCAAGGGCAGCCACATCTTGATGTTGACTTGGTCTTGTGCATTCGGATGAGCAAGTACAATATCCACGTCGCAGACGTTGATTCCCGAGATGTCGCTTGATAGTAGTAATGGGGCGGCAGATACTGTGTAGTTTCGCAGCTCCCGTGCTTTGAGCGAGATGACTGTAGCCCCTGGGATATTCGGTACGCTCAAGGAGGCACATGATTTGACACCTGAACCAGTGTTTTTGTTAGGGTTTGCGAAAGTCCCGGTTCCAAGTAGCACTGTGACATAGATGCTGAGTTGTAATCTCATGTTTGCTGAATTTGATGTCTCTCTCTCTCTAGAGGTGAAAAGTCTGGTTGAATTATTTGAGACAATAGAAGGGGAAGATATCTAAGGTTGGTACTTAATTGAGGTCATCGCACAGTCTGGTTATATACAAAATCTCAGAGACATCAGAAGTGGCTGTGTCTCAAGATTCTTCCCAGCAAGGTCACTGGAGCTCCTCCCAGCGGACTACTAGACAGCCCGGGTAAAGTGAGGGCGTCTCCTCCAGTGTCTATAAAACAACTAGTTTGTACTATAAATCAAAATTAAAATCATGTCAATCCTTGGTAGAATTTATTGTGGTCTGTTTTCTCGACAGATCGATGGGTAGTCCAAAGTTTCCATCGTGTGAGATTTTAGCTGGGCTAAATAGTATCGTCGAGCCTGAGATCGTGCTCAACCGAGCACAGCCATTGATATAGAACACGGCCTTTCTCCTTTTTCCAGATGAGGCTTAGGATGTATCGGGATTTCGTTGTCAGTATGACGGAGGGTGTCCCGAATGCAATCCACTCATAGCCGGAGTTCTAACGAAATGTGGATTCATTCCTTGTCGGGAAGTTTTGCGACGGGAATCAAAGTCAACCCTTCTGTCTCGCCCTGATTTAATATCGCGTGATAAAGTTACACCCACCCCACTAATGGAATTCTGGTTTTATCAAGAAAATGAGGTTGAATTTTAGATTTGCTAGTTGATGATTAACAGTGCATGACTTGCACAATGTACAAACCATTTCGGTCTGGAACTTGATGGAGGATGCATTATTTCGTAATAGCTGACTTAATTAGTGGCGTCTCGTGGGGACTAAAATCTGACACGATCTCTATACTGTAGACTATATACGATAAGTGGGCTCCCCGCAGAGATTCCAAATCAGACTTAACTAAATTGAGTCATAGTGCAGAGATTTCCTTTTGATAAGCGAGCTCGCAGAACAAGGCTGAGGGCTATGCTGCCTGGCTCTGCACCATCCTCAGGTTCCCTTACTGAGTTAATCTTGTCAAGTATTAGAGCCACAGGCTCATCTCGTCTCGTCCGCTATATAAAGCCTAAGCTAGGAGCCTCTGGTGACCTGATGCATTATTTGTGGTCTAACCGGGGCGAAACTTGACCCATGCTTGTCTTGCGCCGCAGTCACGCTAAGTCTAAGAATGGATGCAATACTTGCAAGTCCCGTCGCGTGAAGTGCGATGAGCATCGTCCATGCTGGTAAGCTTGTAAAAAGCTCCGATTCTTTTCCAGTCAATGGCTGACCTAACCCTGTTCGAACTGCCTCCGACTGAAGAAGTCGTGCAACTATCCAAAACTTCAAGGTGCTTCGCATCAGGCGTCCGATTTCTCCTATAAATGGCCGGCTGCTGTCGAAAAGGCATGTCTGGACTGGAAATGCTACGGGAGCCCGCCGTTTCCTTTCCTCCCTGGCCCTACATCCTCAGATTGGCATCATCTGCCCATCGAAAGTCTTCGCTACTTATACTACTTGTGCACATTGGCGCAGACCCTCGACGCTAACAAGGCAAGCCGCTTCTGCGTCTGGTGGGAGGAGTTCTCCCTGTAAGTGCAATTCCGCAGCCCAAGGTGCTCTGCTGGAGGACAAGAACCGCCCTCTGATCTTGGCAAAGATTCTTGCAAATCGCGTCGAAAGTCAGCTTTGCGGCCCATGCTCTGATCGTAATCTCAGCCAAAAGGCTGGCACACGTAACCAAAGAAGCCGGAATCCTTGACGATGCTGCCAAACACCATGCGCTTGCGGTTCAAGGCTTAAGGAAAGAACTTGCGACGTTCTCGCGAGAGAATGCAGATGCCGTATTATGTGGATCTATATTGCTCCTCTTCCAGCAAGACACGTGGTAAGGGCAATGACCCGTACGGTTGGCTTTGCATAGTTGCTTCGCACTGACACGGACAAGGTCTGACTGGAGGATGATGATGGAAGGAACTTCAACAGTAAGGAGTCTACGGTATGATACTGGCCTAACGCATTGCTGAAACCCAAAGCTAGGTCGTCAAGCAAATGATGCCATGGATGAAACACTCTGTATTCTACCCAGCCATGGACGGCAACCCATCACTGATCGTGCCATCGGGACACGGAGAGCGCAGCCTTCGATCAGGCCACATAATAAACTTTGCTACATTCACTGAGGCGCTCGAAAGCCTCTTCGATCAGGCCATTGCATCACTGAACCGGCTATCAAGCTGTATCAAGGGTAACCGCAACCCTGAAGCCGCCACGACAGTCAGAGGTCTGCGAGATCTTGTCAGAATTGTTCAAGATCGGCGAATGGAGTTCAACATACGGGACCAGTTCAGGCTAGTCTATCCCTATTCAACTTTCATGAAACCACTGTCATCGTCTTTCCTCTCCATGGACGAGAGCGAGCCATTTCTGATTGCTACCCTTGCACACTTGTTTGCGGTAAACATCCTGTTGGGTATAGTTTTCCCGGCCATCAATGTTGCCGCGTTCATACCCACCCAGCTGAGATCCCTGTCAGCCATCGGAGCTTGGTTCAAATTGACACCTCGAATCACCTGTGACACATGCGATAGCCCTCACCAAAGCAGTGAGCTAATCACATTTCCCATGAATACCATAGCTGTGTATCAACAATGGCAGAAACAGTTGTAGAGAATGGAATGTGGATGTTGGCCTCGTCTCCCTGGAATGTAAGAGGTTGAAGTGTACAGGCAAGGAATCGAACAACCAAGATCAAGGTCCCTCAAGGCTGGAGATTGAGATCATATGATTTCATTCCTGTTGAAGTACGACTATTGCCTCTTCCACAGCGTGATATGCGGGTACTTGGTCCCGGGAAAACAAGGTCACTGCAAATGTGCATCTATGGTTCAACCGTTCCTATCCAAATCCCCTTGGTCTGCGCCCCTTCTTCTCGTAAGCTATGTCATATGCACCAACTTTGTCCCACAGTCAATGTATGTTGCGTTCCTGGTCTATGAGGTTCCCAAGAATCCCTGGCTCTCCAACAATAGTACAATTTGATGAACGATACTCCTGACAGTCTGCTTCTCCACGTCGACGGTCAAATCTGCATCATCGGGAACCTCGTAGGGATCATTAACACCAGTGAAGTTCTTAACCGAACCGCTGCGCGCACGAGCATACACGCCTCGTCTGTCCGTCTTCTCCGAGTAGGCCAAGCTCGTTGCGACATGTACAAGGAAGAAGCTGCCGAATTGCTCAATCGTCTTCCGAGCCTCTTTGCGAGCCTCATCAAATGGTGCGATTGGGGCCGCAATGACGGCTGCTCCGGCTTTAGTGAGCTCTGCAGCCACAAAGGCGATACGGGCAATGTTAATGTCGCGGTCTTCCTTGGTGAATCCGAGTTCCGAGGACAGCTCGTGTCGGACATTCTCTCCTAGTAGTAGAGAAACAGGACGACCGCCCTGTTCATTGAATGTAGTCTGTAAAGCGCGAGCAACGGCGTCCTTTCCAGAGTTGGTAAACCCGGTCAAGAAGATAGTGAAGCCTTGGGTATTTCGAGGAGGGTTGGATTCTCGTAGGACCTGGACGACTTCTGGGTAAGAGAACCATTCTGGGATGGGGGCGCCAACTCGAAGGCGTCTCCGAAGCTCGGTTCCAGAAATATCAAGGGTCTTGACTCCAGCGGCGACTTCATCTTTGGGTTTGTACTCGTCACTATCTGGCAGGTAAGTCATCATTTGGAACTCGACGACTTCGATGCCCAATTCATCTTTGTATTTCTCAACTGCATGCTGTGCATCGTATGGTCCGTAGAAGTCAACACCCTTGCTATTTTTTCCTGGACCGGCGTGATCACGACCAATGATGAAATGGGTGGCGCCATGATTCTTCCGGATGATTGAGTGCCAGATGGCCTCACGGGGGCCGCCCATTCGCATGGCTAGGCCGAGGAGACCGAGAACGGCCATGCCGTTGGGGTACCTGGGCAAAATAGCCTGGTAGACACGGACACGAGTGAAATGGTCGATATCACCAGGTTTTGTCAAGCCAACCACCGGATGGATGAGGACATTTGCTTGACGAGCACGGGCACCTCGGACGGTCAACTCACGGTGAGCTCTGTGCATGGGGTTACGCGTCTGGAAGGCAACCACACGAGTCCAACCGAGCTTGTCAAAGTGTGTGCGTAACTCGGCAGGAGTGTATCTGAGACCGACATAGTCGTAGTGGTTCAGGCGGTTGACAGCCTCGATCTTACCACCAACGTAGTACTCTTTCGTGCTGTTATTTAGATATCTGATCGCAGGGTGTTCTGGGTCTCCACCGAAGACATCTTTGGCTTCCTTCTCTTTGTCTGGTTTGTAGACATCGTCGACCGTGAGGATCGCCAGGTTTCGATCGTCTCGGAAATCTCGGAGAGTGATGCGGGCACCCGGCTTGACGCCGAGCCTGTCAATGTCTTTTTTGGCGGCATCCAAGGTGATGGGCATGCTGAAGAGACTGCCATCTGCAAGTCTGAGGTTCTCAACAACACCATCGTAATCTTTTTCATTCATGAAGCCCTCGAGAGGGGAGAAGCCGCCATTCAGAATAAGCTCCAGATCACACAGCTGGCGCTCATTAAGCACAATAGCCTTGAGCTTCTCGGCCTCGGCAGAAAGCTCGGCATGACGGGGGGCATCTCGAGCAAGCAGGTCCTTAAGGACTCCGCCATGAGGTGTGTTGGCCATTCTGCAGAGGATGTCAGTGAGAGGCTATACAATTTCCACGACAAATTTATGAGAAGAGGGGAAATATTGGGATCTGGTGGGTTGGTGGGTGGTGATGGTGCGCGGAGGACTTTTGGGGAAACCGCACAGGTGACAGGCTGACAGGCTGACAGGCTGACAGCCGGCAGGAATAACCAGGTACGAGGTGCAGGGGGCAGACACGCACACACAAACTAAGACAGTCGCACAAGCAGAAATAGAGAGACAAACAGGATCAGTGCAGTCAGAAATAATCGAGAAATTGAACTTTTGCAATCCCTCAGGTGCAAGCACAGGGTATATACATAGGGCCGGACCAAACACCAATAGTAATAATAATGGTCATCACACCCAATCGAACCACCGCATAATGTCGCAATCCTTGCCAATCAACGCCTCCGTCATGGGCATCACAAATTTTTCAAAGTTAAGCACCATGAATGGTCCGTAGGAGTCTGTTATCCGCCAAGGGGAAGCCTCAGATTTCCGGGCCCTGGCAGCGTCAGAAGGGCCTTGAACAAGAAATTTCATCGACATGGAGGAACGTGGAATCCTGGCCCGTGGGGACCTCGTACTGCAGTCAGCCCTCAATCTTGTCCGTCTCGGTCAGGGCCATTGGTGGTGGACGAAGGATTGGGGGCTCAAAGGGCGCCCCGACGGTGCATCGCTAAGGTCAGCCCGAGCGATTAGGCATCGGACCATGCCTATTCCAACCGCCTGTCATCCCGAGAAGCCTGGGCGATACCGGGCTCTGGGGTAAGGCAAAAAGAGGCGCCAATGACCTGCTCAACAACATTTCCAAGTGGTGCATCTCAGTCTTTGCAACAAAAGTCATCCATCTGGAATACGAGATATTGTTAGTGCTCCGCACAGTCCGGAGTCCCTGGCACGTATCGGTGCTCCGTCTGGAAATTGAGGCCACCGATAACAGATGTGACCTGGTCGAAGGCAAGCAATCAATGAGATACCGGAAAGGCGTAACCATGCGAAACTATTGAGAGTAGCTCCTATTTCTGCGCCTGCTCTAGCTATATCTCAGCCATCACCCTTGTCATGGCGTTGACCGTCAATTCCGTTTTTGTCGGTCCCTGACTTCCTTAAGCCTGTGCCTGTGCATGCACAGGCCTGGATGCAAATGTAGTCCCCCATGCCGTCTCTCCTGTATGTACCATCGCTGATGCTATCTCCCGAACGCCGGCGCTATGCTCAAAACACAATTCCCCGACCTCTACAATCATCATCATGATCATCATGACCATCCCTCTCAAAGTCACGACTTCAGGCTGACCATCTGCAGCGCTTGCTCAAGGGCTTCCAGCTCCCGTTTCTTCTCCAACTCCATCAAGTACTGTGCATACTTGGACCGAGGGTTGTGGATGCCGCACTCTGTTTTTTGTTGACCCTTCCACCGACCTGCCCTTTCATCTTCACCTTTCTTCACGGGTTGGGTCGAGTGCCAGTCTCCAACACTTTTGTATCCCCGATCCAAAAGTGCGTTATAAGGAACGTCATGCTCTTTGACGTAATCTTGGATCTGCTTGAATGACCAGTTGGCCATCGGGTTGATCTTGATCAGCCCAGCCTCGTCGACCTCGATGATGTCGAGGTCACCCCGCTGACCTCCTTGACTCCGTCGTCGGCCAGTCAATACCGCAAACGCACTGAGCTCTCGGTATGCTCGTTGAGTTGGCTCAACTTTGGCAAGGTAATCATATCTCTCATCATCGACCTCCCATAACTTGTCACCATATTTGTCTGCAAATTCCTGCGCTGTCTCAACACCATCCGGCTTATAGACGTGCACATTGATCAGTGGATACTTCTCCCGCACCTTGTCGACAAGATCTAAGGTCTCATTGAAGTGGTGTAATGTGTCAATGAACACCAAGTCGACCATCTGAGGACGAGGGATCTTGAGCTTGGACAGCATGTCCAACGTCACAAGACCGGTCAGTCCAAATGCCGTCGTCTGGAACAGGTGTGGGAGAGAGGTAATGCACCATCTTAAGATGTCCTGGGGCTCGAGGAACTGAAGCTGCCGATTAAGGAACTGAAGATGATGTTTGGTGAAGTATACCTCAGGCAAGCCGATCTCACTGTTGTCACCACTTGCATAGCCTGAGTCGGCCCCTTTCAGCGAAGGACTATCCGAACCACTGCCGGCAGGAGAAGGGGCTCTGGACACCATGGTGCAATAGCTATATTCAAGCGAGAGCGCGGGGTGTATGCTGTCTAAGGCGGAAGAGCGTATGGGAAATAAGAAAGGAAAGATGGCGAAAAACAGGCGTAAGAACATCAAGGCATAGGGAGAGACAAAAAGGAACTGGAAACGCCCACCTTTACAAATCGACTTTGACAGTGACAATATCATTGTCGAGCACGCAATTTAGCTGTGGAGCGCGCTAGAACTCGTCGAGGCTTCGTTGTCGGGAGCAAAGAGAGAGAGAAAATATCTTGCGCCATGGTCACGTGTAATCACGCCATCGATGGCGAGGCTTTCTCGACAGGATTGATTGGAGGCCGCCTGGTCCAGCCCTCCCAAAGTCGATGTAATTCGTAGGATTTATTGCGCCGCAACATGACAGTCTGATGGCATCTTCTCGATGGATTGAGTCAGATACGCCTCCTCCAAGCTGTTGGAAATTCATTGCTTCCAAGTGGGAAACTCCCCTAGAGTATTTTTGGATGTCGTCCAACTTCGTCGAAACTCAACGCTTAGACCTACCGACAAGCACATCATTTGTGCCAAGATCGACATAATCCAGCCCGCTCATCCGAGATGCAGTCGATGATGTTCCACGCCTTTGCGATGCACAATTAAGTTGTAGATAACTAAGAGGTGGGAGGAGTTTCATACAGGACTTGGCCAAGGGTTCTTGGAAGCGAGAAATGACGCAGCTTGACAAGTCCTGAGACCACGTGCCCAGCAGGTGCCCTGTGAATAAAGTGAGCTGTGTCGAGCTCCACGTGACTATGCAATCCATCACGTGGCGCGGTATGATGTCATACTCCATGCAAAAGTGGTGGGTGGAAATTGTAATGCACAGTTTCAACCATGGAATTTACGATGGTACCGCGCCTTTGCCCTTACTTACTTAAACGTAGCAGTTTCTTCTTGAATCGAAAATACATGTATTCGTACCTGGTTTCCGCTCCAAACAAGAATCCCTGAGCCGAAACTGTAAACGAGCTGTCACCGGTGCGCACCGTCTTTGGATCAATTGTTCACCAATCTTTGCTTCTCTTCACAGATCCCTTGACAATGATTGATGCAATGGAAGGCGTTCCTGCATTGGCCGCTCAGCAATGACGTGGACTTGCAGCTACCCTGTCTTCATCGCACGACATCAATTCTGACTTTCCTGGCAATAGTGGCATCTCGACTTGAGAAAGACTATCACGGACAAAGTCAAATCGACCTATTTGGTAGACTGAGCAATGTCGTCCTCCCAATCTACAGGTCGGCGTCGAACCCTCAGTCTGGCGAAAGGTTCCTTGCCAGGGAGCACGTATCTAGATGACCACCTGGAATACAGATCCCATCAAAGTGGTCCAGCCACAAGCATTGACGGGGTCCTCGATGGACACCAACCATCTATTCGAGTTCCCCGAAACACTCTCTCGAGCACCTCACTCTCGTCGCGCAGGTCTGTCAGTGCGATTCCGCCGTCCCCCATCGTGGCCCAGGAGACGACGGTGCACACCATATCCCACACGAATTGTGTGCCGGAACACGATGATCCTATTAGATTGGTTGCGACCATCTACTACAACTCGGCTTCTCCACGACATCCTCACATCCACCCAGACCAGTCCCCGCAAGCACGGCCGTCTGATCCAATCCCCGTTCCAGAGATCGCAGAAGGCTCTGCGCCAACCACGAGCCTCGCGGAATACCCTCTCGAGCCACCGGCACCCGAACCTGAGCCTCTGGATCACCTCTACGGGGCCTACATTTCTCAAATGTGCTTGACTCATTTCCTCTCAACTCTGGACAGCCTTCTCATCCACAATAGACCAGACGAGCGTCGACTGACCTCCTCGCACCGATGCCTGGCTCCGGACCCATTCAAGCCCCGAGTCATGGAGTTGACATTCACACCGCCCCCAAACTCCGAGTACTTGCCCTTCGAATTGATCCCCAAACACGAGTCCATCTATAAGTTCGAGCGAGAATGGAACTGCGAAATCATTCTACAGCCCTCCAACGTGTTCCGCCGGCACAAACGGCTCTGCGTCTTCGACATGGACTCGACTCTCATCCAACAGGAGGTGATTGACGAGATTGCAGCCTTCGTCGGCGTCAAGGAACAAGTCGCTGGAATAACCGAGCGAGCAATGAACGGGGAGTTGGACTTCGCTGCCTCCCTGAAGGCGCGGGTGGCCCTTTTGAAGGGCGTGCCGAGCGACGTTTTCGAGCGCCTCAAGCCCAAAATCATCATCACCCCAGGTGCCAAGGAGTTGTGTAAGGTTCTTAAACGGATGGGATGTACACTGGCTGTCTTGAGCGGAGGTTTCCAACCTCTAGCAGACTGGCTAGCCGGCGAGTTGGGTCTCGACCACGCCTTTGCAAACCATTTGATTTCGGACCCGGACTCGCAAACCCTGACCGGCGAACTTAATCCAGAGTACTCGATCGTCGACTCTGAGCACAAGCGTAACCTGCTTGTCAGCCTCGCAGCCGGCAAGCACATTCCGCTCGCCCAGACGATGGCCGTTGGGGACGGCGCCAACGACATCCCAATGCTGAAGGCGGCAGGGCTCGGTGTCGCCTGGAGGGCGAAATCCAAGGTCCAAATGGAAGCGCCGGCGCGTCTGAACATTGGCGAGAGCATGCTTGACCTGGCTTATCTGCTGGGCTTGACCAAGGCCGAGATTGACGATCTGCTTCGGGATTGAACAGCATGACCAGAAGGAAGCGAGCAGAGACGAATGTCCTGAGGCAATTGAAGATGTGGAGCGGGCTGGCTACAGGTATCAATTTTGAACGAGCGTCCATATACATATATCTCAGGTCGAGCATACCCCAGATTAGCCGCGCATGAGTATGACCGGAAATCGTGACTTTGCTATACTCAATCATGGATTTCTTTCTTCTTTTTCTTTCCGCCTGGGTAATCATGACATGGTACTTTGCTCGATTCTCACCAATTTTGTCCGAATCGCTGTGAGTGCATCTCAGGTATGCCTTGCTGTCAGGCAGGGCTCGCAAAGACGATCCAATAAATGTTACGTTTGTGAGTGCCTCCCTAATCTAGCCTTTTTTTTCCAAAACCAAGGCGAGTCCACTGCCAGGAACAACCGCGATCCACAAGGTAGCCTCGAGGGAATTCTACCCATGTGAGCACTACTTTTCACGATGTATCGATTGATGGGTGAATGTTTTCTTTCAGTGCTCGGCAATTCAGAATAAGCAGTTCTTGCATTCAGCCCATCGCTTCCAAGGGCGTTGTAATGTCCAAGGTCTTTCCTACTCGTATTCCTCTACTGGATTAGGCTGTGTTGCCCTTTCGCAAGTTCAACACTTAGCGTAGTCTTCGAGGCTAACCAAAGCCGATAGATATGCTAATGGTATCCCTTCGCTATGTCTTCGTCGGCATCCATCAAATCAATACATAGAGCACAACCAGCCAGCCCCCCGATGCTAGAAGTAATGACGACAAGAAAATACAATGTGTCCCAGGAAAGTGATTTTCTCCTAGCTATCTACGCATAAGCAAGATGAGAAGGTGGCAAAATAGTAGGTAGTATGCTGTACACGTGAGACATCGTAGAACGGTCTCTAAACTCCAAGACCGGAAATGGGTATCGTAACATGTGCATCCAAAACCCCGTTCACCGTAAAGTCCGTGCCTCGTTTACGAGGCAATGTAAATCCGTCCCAACGGGCTCGCGTGTGGCTAACAAGCTCGCCTACGATGGGACGGCGTTGATTTCTGCACGCTGCAGAGCAGTAGAAGAACGCGAGTATGCTGCTTTCCAACCCTACACAATTAGTCCAGGTGCTCACTTGCCACCTCCAACAACAGTTGTGACTGTCGAGTTGCCATATGATATCGTAAAATCCTCGAAGCTCGCGAACAGCTGCAGGTCTCCAGATCCAACCTCCACCGAGTTGTTTCTGACATTGCTGCCCTCTCCGTCTGATTGAGAGAACAACATCTCGATCTGCTGCTGCGTATTGACAGCGACGCTGACGGAGCGTGACTCCTGCAAAATATACATAACCACAACTTGGGCAAATTCGATCTCTTTATCTGTCATTTTAGAGGATGGTGCAGCGGTGGACGTGCTTTTACTTCCACTCGAGGAGGTTGTTGAGCTTGATTCGGATGTTGATTCAGACGCTGTGGGAACAGTATTGCTGGTCGTTGGACCACCCGTTCCCGCAGGTTCACTCGGTCCACTATCAACGGTCGATGTGGTTGCTTGAAAGACGATACCATTGGATGTACCAACAGTTACACCGTCCTGGCGTCGCTCTAGGCGGACATCACCTGTGCATGCTGCAGGATTCGTGATCTGGGGTACAGCAGGCACTGCGTGAATGATTAGGGGCTGAACAGTAGAGTCGGGCGATTCAAACTCTGGTAGGATGATAAAGCGTTTCTTGTTGTTTCCTGAATTCAATGCACTTGAATTGAAATCAACCAAGGAATTCTCGCTTGAACATGAGAGATTGTTTGAGGAGAATACGCCTAGGATTGTTGAGATATTAAGAGGTACATCGAAACGGTTCTGGGGCGAAAGAACGGGCATAACAGACCTGCCAATGGTTGCATTTTCATACTCGTTGGAGCCTTCTGTGAGGGTCATAGTTATGCAGTCTTTGGTATTCCCGGATGTTGCGCATTGGCTGCCAGTGAAGCCATCAGAACAGATGCACATGCATCTGTCGTCGCTGACAATACTTGTGCCGCCGTTTTCGCAAGGAAAATTTGCAGCACAGTTTGTCAGAGCATTACTGTTGTTCCGGTTTTGTTTTGGTACAAGAATTAGGAAGATGGGTATTAGTACGGCCGCGGCGATAAGCACCACAACAATGGTGAGGACAGCGATGAAGACTGGGAGAGATAGCCCACAGAACTTCCGTCGCTGTTTCCTGGCTTTGGTCTTTGAGAGTTCTGTCGTTGATGCGTAAGGATCGCCCTTCTCACTCAGGGGCCAGTCAGCATCGCGGCGGTTGGTTGGTGTGCCTCCAATTGCAGGAGCAGGAAACGCTGATATCATGTCCGACATAGTAGAGTGACGATTGTTTCCGGCAAGCTTTTCCTGGCTGCCAAACATATCCAGCATTCCCAGGCGGCTGGCTGTTTTACCTCTGTCTAGATTTGCAGCTAATTTTGTTGCTCTCTTGATGAGATCAGCAAGACTGGTTGTGCTGCCGCGAGCTTCGGCTTCCCTGACTGCGTCCATGTCTAACTTTGGAGGTCTCTTACTAGCAGGGATCTTGTTGCTCATTGCAGCGGGCTGATCGATGCCCAGACCGAGCAATGGATTGGTAGACTTCCGCGAGTGACCAGTACTAGGCAGAGATTCGCCATGACTCGTTGATTGGGCCAGGATGTGGCCGGATGCAAATGTGGTGGCAGATTTAGGGGTGCGTAAGTATTCTCGATCCTGGGAAGGGGAGGGAGGGGGAGATCCATCGAAGGGCATTCTCACAGGCGTATAGCTTCTGGATCCTTGAGCACTGTCGTTGAAATCAATGGGCTTTGATCCCGTACCTGCTGCAATTGCAGCGCTCAATGCAGCCATAGCTGCATTTTTGCTAGCTGGAGTCCGAGTGGAAACTTCTTCGGGGATGTCTTGCTCGAGATGGCTCGTTCGACTTTTGATGGTGGTCACAGCTGGCTTTGCACGCTTTCCCACGCTGGCTTGACGAACTATCTGTGGAGAGGAGTCGGGAGAACTGGGTCTTGTGATTTCGGGGCTATACCTGCCCTGTAGATATCGCTCGTCCATCCCTAGTGCCTCGCTCTCGGCATATACAGAGCCTGAATATCGCCCCCGAGGGGTTGGAAAGCCACGAGAGCGGGAGCCAGGCGTTGTTCCGGGTGTAAAGTCGTCTAATACTGATGACATATAGGACTCGTGCATGTTGTTCCGTCCAGGAAACGGTTGGCCCCCTTGGTCCTGCCTACTTCTGGATGCTGGTGCCGGGGGTGCTGGTGGAAATCTGAAGTCTTGTATCAACACGCCTGAGTTTGACGGACGTGGTTGCTGACGCTCTTGCGGTCTTACAGGCGGTGGAGCAACTCCGACACCAAGAGGGACCTGACGAGCACTCAGCTTGGCTCCAGGAGGCGGTCGAACTGAAGGATGTGGAGGGAATTGTGAGTACTGTGATGGCTGGGCATATGGCGAGGGTTCAGGTCGTTCCTGCGACTGCTGTTGGGGTTGATTTCGATATTGTGGGTAATGAAAGCGGGCATCCTGCGTGTTGGACTGTACCCGCTGAGCTCCCGAGGGATCCATTGGCGACGAGTGTCTACTCGGAGGAGTAATTTACAAGCGCTCGGTAGGTTTGATGTGTGGTGTTATGACATAGTAGGCATGTTCCTGACACGCAGTTCTGTAGATGGGACAGGTTGCTCGAACTCTTCACCCGAAGGAGTTAGTACTCCCTTCTTACCAGCTTAGGTTGCTCTAATCGATGGTGTAGAGCAAAGTACGTACCTCGAAGATAAAGAACCAGCTTTGGGAATCACTTCTCAGAAACTTACCAGACCTTGCTGGTGTAGCCAGATCGGAAGGTGAATGTATTGAAAAGCTGGGAGAGGGTTGGCAAAAGCTAGGTTGCGCAATAAGGTGATATATGGAAAAGAGGCAGAGGTGATCAGGCTGAAGGATTGGCGACTGAAGATGTGGAAGTGACGAACAGCAAAGAGGGTGAATGAGTGACCAGAGGTGAATTGCACGGCAATGGCTGGAGAAAGGTATCCAGCTTGAATGGCAGAGCCAGAACCAGGACCAGGACAAAGAACCAAGAAAATGAAGACGAAGAGAAATTGAGAAGGAGTGGAAAGCCGACCAAAGAGCGGCGCAGGCAGGGAGATGGGAGGATGCGGGAGTGGGAGAGGGAGAGGGAGAGTGAGTGAGAACGAAGTCAGTCCGCGTAGTGAGAGTGTGAGAGAGATGGAGACTTGGTGGTGTAACAAAAGTCGAAATGTCAGGAGTCAAGCCAATAGCCTGCGGTGGCTTTGGCCTTGTCTTTTCCTGCGGCACGGATTTTAGAGGCTGGTTAAGGGCAGATAAGGACCCCGTACAACTGAGAGGGACCCGGCAGGACCCCTGGCTAGGGCGTTCCTAGGGTCTGGGGGCGGCCATGGGCTTGAGCTTTAGGCATGTTCCTTGCTATTCTGGACTCAGGCACACGCTTCTTACTGGTGTACAAGCCTAGGACCGAGAAGGAGGGAACCCGCTCGGCCTTGACACACTCGCCTGCAACCTTAGTCGGCTCGTCAAATTCACTAAACTCGGCTAGCATGGACAAGCCAGCAAAGTCTGAAACACGAGGGCCGTCGTTGTTGGTTCCTTTGTTTCCGACCGAACGGAGTCCAGCATTGCCATTGCTCACCTTGTCACAGATTCACAGTGTGCCGACACACGCGCAATTTAATAACAATGAAGCCCGTAGCTCGTGCCGGACACCTGAAGCATGAGGTATCAGGCATGAGCCATGGCCATGGCGACATTCCCCCCCATTCAGACAGACCAGACCCTGTGATGCACTGATGACACGATCTGCTGCCAACGGTTCGGAATCGAGGGAAGATGGCAGTTGTGATTTGCTCCGTACCCCAGGTGCTCGGATTCCCTGAAGGCTCGAGTCAAGCATGGCACCCAGCATGGCTGAGAGGTCACTGCTTACCGACTTGCGCACTCACCATCCGCCATAGGCAGCGTCGAAAAGCACGGCCACCATGTTCATTGTGCACGAAAGCTTAGAACAACCGCCAAATTGTAAGCGCAAGTCCACAGGTTTGTGTTTGTGTCACGCTGTTGGGAAGGCGCCCATTAGCTAGCTGAGTAGAAGAGCTGAGTCTTACACTCATTGTCTCCTACGTAGATACCATACTGCTACGTACACCAATCTCAACACACACAAGCTCTCTATTGCTCTTTTCTCTGTGCGGACATACAACGCCTGTACATACTGTAGATCCACTCGGGCCGTTTCTCGAACATTAATTATTCTTGTTCTTGAACATCACCCCTCTGCTCTACTCGTAGAGTCGTAGTATCTGATAATGCACATGCACACTCCCCATGCGTAATCTAGAAACCCAATGCATGTCATGGCCTTGCTAGCGGCCTCCTACTGGGAACTCGTAACACACGTCGTTCGCGCACGCCCAACTCGGACGCGCCAGCTGAAGCGTGTGCTCCATGTCTGACCGGCAGAATTTGTCGCCAAATGCCCTGTTTATATGGTTGTCCCTTAGTCAGACGAGCCGGGACCTCACCGACTTGGAGTGGCGCCATCTCTTCCACTCTCCCACTTTCCACCTCGACCTCCACTCAGTCTCCAGCCCCAGCCTCCACTTGATCAAGTTCATCTCATTTCTTTCACACGATCTCAACAGCATGTCACACGATCTGAGATTGGCCCTACAATGCACCACCTCCAACCATGCCAGTTATGTCTTGCATAGCAGTACGAGTATGAGCTGCATCTCTCCTCTCTGCTCCGAATCCTACCGACAATCGGGAAGCATCTAGAAGACAGCTGGCTATCCGAAAACCCCGTCTTCAGCCTTAAACGGTTCGTTCCGGCGATTGTAAGATACGACAGCAACATGTGTTGTTGGCTCTCTGCAATTCTTCTTCCAAACGAACTCTGAGAAGTACGAATGGGAATTGATGCTGGTGCAGTCTCCACAACTTCATTCGACTCTGGTATGTGATATGCTCTCTGCTTCGTACCAGCCCTGCCTTGCTGTGAATGTGACTCGCTCTCGCCCATCGATGGCAATGGCAATGGCAATGAATGCTCCATCGAACCTGCCACTTCGCACCAGATGTTGGTGTCAATGGAAGGTGCCCTAAGACCCCCATTTCTGCCACCCAGTCTGCTCCATCCAAGCATCTTTCCATGCCCAGTGCTTTCTTTGCTTCTGCATTAAGAAGTCTCTCGTTTCCTTTGGTCTGCGCAATGGTCGCAGCCGTCCACTCCTTTCCCTGGATGATCAACTGGACTGGATAAAATAAATGGACTCATACTGCATTTCTTTTCTCAACCACAAAAGCGAAAGCATGGAAAGCACCGCCAGATCAATCCCCTCCACCGATTCATCCTCCAAGTCCTCACAGCCTGGTCATCTACCAGGCACTCCGAAACGTAAGTCTTGAATCGGAATCTCGTAAGGTGGCTAGGCGTGAATTCCACCACGTACTGATAACCCAAACCATGCAGCGCCGATGGACCCTCCACGAAGACGATCCTCGCTATTCTTTCAAAGGGTCTTACCGCATACTCATTCTCCCAAGGCACCAAGCGCAAGTTTATCCGAGAGCAAGGACAGCGAGTTCCCTCTTAGCCGCGGTTCGCCCTCGAACGTCGATCAAGCAGCGGACCGGTCCCCTATGACAAGGTCTATTCCCACGCCTGGTCATGTTGCACAAATGCAGAAACTCTTTCAATCGGCCAAAGCCTCCTTCAGATTGGATATGAGTTTTGCTGCTTCTCCAGTTGGCTCAATTGACGCAAGGCTTCCCGGAAGCCGCGAGGACGGTAGTAACGGAGGCCAATCAGCTTCGACATGCTCCACAGAATCACGGTCGAGGACGGCCAATACTCCAAAAGACTGGAGATATTCAACAGCTCCTAGATTCATTGCAGAGGTTGAGGTGGACGTCAGAGAGCCCTTTCCAGACCGTTCCCCCCAGCTACCAAACCTAAGTGCAGTCGGTTCGGATCATGGCAAGATATTGGTGGCAGAGCCATTGAGCAGTGGCTTCACATCTCCCGTCAACCAGGGAGCTCTTGCTTCGCCGCAAACAGAACCGAGAAGCCCTCCTCATTGTGACGAGAAGACAGCCTCAGACCTTATCACGGGCAATTCCCTCGAGATTGCATTGCAAGATGCGGCGTTTGCCGAAGAGCTAGCCACAGCTGATCTTCAACAGCCGCTCAGGAACCTGAGCATGAACAGCGAACAGGATGTGAGGAAAGATATAATGGATGACTCCCCAATTGCCATGCACTTAAAGAAGCGGCCAGCCATTCTTGAACCGCCACATTCAATCCGACAACGCGACTCGGCCGACACTATCTCCTTGTCAGAATCTGCACACGCCGCCGCAGCCTCAGCCAAGATCAAGCGCAAGATGTTGCCTGATCTCTTCCTCAAGCCTCCGACTATCAAGCCCAGCCCTGAATCAGCAACCTCTCCTGGCAACGCTATGCCAGCTTCACACCACTCAAAGGCCGACCTCGACAGCTGTCCAGACCCATCACTGCATCAACGCGGACCAGCAGTTTTATGTCCAGACCCCACGCTACATTTCAAGCCCTCCAGACGCAATCTCCATGGCCCTGAGAGCCCAAGTTACCGTCACCATATACCCCAAGCATTCATAAGAGGGCCCACAGGGCTCTGGAATCGTGCAACAGATACAGGAAGCCCAGTGCCCCTGCTCAAGGGCAAGGCTTCCGCACACTCACCGAGAAACATGAGACGCCAGTCCCATGAAACATTGCGATCTACACCTCACCTGCACCACCCTAGGGTGTATCCTCAGCAGCCTGATCTAATGAATCGACCGCGGCCCCCGCAGGTGGACGAGCATTTTCAACCCGGATGGTATTATGCCAATGGAGCTTCTCAGCCTCAGACAGGGCAGGGACCAATGTTGTATTCCTTTTCCACAGCCGCTGCGAAAGTGATTGGTCAAGACCCTGCTCCTGATTCGCGGATTCGAGATTCGTACAGAACGGATACATTGACACCGCTTGCAAAGCCACCAAGTCGATTCAGGAAGAACGGTATTCTCGCCCTTGCTGGTTCGCGAGGAGCAGGAAAGTATTATGGAGCTCAAGGATCCCACCCAAGGGCACATGATCGACACATGCATTTCAATGAGCCACGCTCTTCCCCAGATGTCAGGTTCAGAAGCAGCCCACCCCGGTCATCTTCAGACTCGAGCCGTCCTACCCAAAGTCGAAAGCGAGCCCGAGAGACTGACTCACGTCGCATGGAAATCTTTGAAGATGATGCAATCAGAGAAGAGGACGAGCTTGAGATTGATCCCAAGCTGAAATTGGAAGAAGATGAAGAAGTCATCGAGGTAGATGAGGAAACCAGAGCTGCAGTCAGAATGAGTTTGTATGGGACACCACCGGTTGAATCCAGCATGAAAGAGCTCAGTCCGAATGTGATGGCATGGAGAAAAGGAGCCAGAACATCAGGATCTCGCAAAAAGCGACGACCCAGTTATTGGGATGGTGACTTGGAAGAAATCGTGAGAAACCCTGCTGCTCGACACGTGGTCAGTTCACCGATCAAGAAGGAAGTCGACTCGAGATCACAACAAGCCGAGGTGGAATATGATGACGAGGTGTGTGAAGGGCCACAGCAGTCAAGCGAAGACGAGCTAGAAGACATCTCTAGGATTGCAGAGGGACCAACGGTGCTATTGGAGGACGTCCAGATGGAAGATTGATCGAAAGCATAGATACTCTTTTGGCGAATTACCAGCATGGGTATCTTGTCTTGGCAAGTCGTTTATGGCTGGTTTGGTGGCAGAACTCTCTGGAGGTACCTATTCCTGTGAGAGCTGATGCGCATACATTGTTGTAACAGCGCCATGATCGATCTCGATAAATTGTACTTAGCTACTAGTATGCACATGCGCTGGCAGTAATAATAAGTAGTACTGCTCTGTCGGGATTGTGGACTTGAAAAGGTGACCTGGTGGTGCTGACGTGGTTTTAGCCAATTTCTAATTATTTATCTTCCGCTTGGATGGCCTCCCACGCATGACCCATCCGCAGACCACGAGGAGTGGTTTCTGAGCATAGCTGTGAATAATCCCCATTGTAGAATATGAATGGTGATTACGTTTGGTGAACCTTTGCTTGCTAGTGCTGCAGAATCTTAGCAAGACCGAGCATGAATACAAGTGGCCTTGAGACCATTCCAATAATATTTTACAGATTTTGCATACGGATCCTACGATCTACAACATCTCACACATGGGCACAACAAAACAAGTTCGACCGGGATCCTGGAACCCATACATACAAACATAAAAACATACATACATACGGCCAAGGCCGACATCTGGCTGAGCAGACTCTGAGCCGGTCGTTGCGAAGGCATGAATGCAATGCAATAAGGTCATTCAAACGCGATCACGGTTGTGCTGGATGGGCAGGTCTCATGGATAGGCCTGAAGGTAACATTGCTGCTGGAGCCCCTGTTGCTGTTGGCGATGGTGGTGTGGATTTCGTGTTGGAGGCCTTGGCCGAGCAAGTGGTGTGCTTCTGCTCGTGTCTCCGCCGGCCGGACCCAGATGTCGGCAGTATTCCCAAAGACTTTGCGGCTCGGGAGGGGGTGGAGATATCCAAGTCTACAGATTCATCTGGCGCAGACCCGTCGTTCGGGGATTGGGATTGATGCTGGATGTCAGGGTACTCATCCCTGATCCCCAGTTCACGACGGAGATCCCAGATGTGATCCTCAAGAACAGCCATGTAGGACATCGTGGATAGGAGATTTGGGATCGTAGCGGTAATGCTGGTAGTGAAATGGGATTGACTCTGACGGAGGTGCGGAGGGTTTAGGATTCCGTACCATTTCAAGGGGTCTCGGGACTGGAACTGAGACTTCAATGGCGGGTCTGCGTCTGCGTTTGCGTCGTCGTTGCGGATACTCGCAGTAGTTGAAGTGATGGTGTAGTTGTAGTTGTAGATGGAGGTGGGGCTTGAGCCGAAGGCAGAAGCACAGGTAGCTGTCGAACGGGGACGATGAGACGGGAGATGTGAGAGAGATGACGCAGGGCGGGTTTGATGTCGCAGCCCAGAAAGCCCTCGGGTCTGATTCTTCTGAGTGTTCTCGACCGGAGTTGTGGTGGTGGTCTCCGTGTCTCCTATAGAGATGGACTGGAAGTGTTCATTGTCCTCATGCTCGTGCTCACGCTCACGCTCAGGTCCACGCAGACATCCCTTTCTTTCTGCTGCTACACTCAAGTCGCCATTGGAGACTATTTGAACCGTTTTGAGCGCTTTCATCCGCCCATCAAAGCCTTCCTCGCCATATCTCCGGCCTGGTCCAAGTGTGGATGTGCGGTTTGCCTGCGCCAGAGCAAGAAATCCCGAGGAGAAATCTTTGGAGAGCTGCGCGCGGAGGGTGGTGTAGGTGTCAAGCAGCTCCAGGTAGGACTCCAGCAGGGCATCCAAGCGAGCGGATAGGGTACTGCCGCCGTCTGCTCCGCCTTTGGACGAACTGGTCGGCGTATGGTCAGCTGCAGCGTCTGTTTCTGTCGTGCGGGTGCGGGATTGGGAACCTGCACGAGATGCGGGTGGTGATGGGTAGGAGACAACAGACTGGTCCATTGCCTAGGTCAAGGTCGGTTCATAGGCAGTATTCGTGATATATCAATTGGGTAATGCTGGGATGGGCATGGAGAAGGGGAGGACTTGAAATGTTGGTTGTCTGTGTATCTGCCAGTGGGCGACGAACTTGAATGCGACGAACCCGGTCGGTTCGGTCGTATCGGCGGTGGGAAGTTCTGGTGGAGGTGGCAGCTGCAATAATTGACGTAGCAACAGTCGCACTTGCCAAAAGCATCATCGCCGCCATCAGGCCTTGTCTTCCTCCTGCACAAATGATTCCGCCACTTCTTGTCAACAATTGAAGCTGTAGCATTGCTAAGTTAGCTGCGACCCTCTGCAATCTGGTTTTGTTGTCCACCATCCACTGCATGTCTGGGCCCAGATAAATATCCCGCAGTCTGCTCGCTCAGGTGTTCTTTGCATCTTCGGCATTCCTTGCATGGTCTATCACATCACCTGCACCCCCCAATTTCATCACGCCACTCTGTGCGCATTCAATACCGTCTGAATTGCTCGGTACGCGCCACTCAAGTTCGACCTACAGAGACCGGCGCTCTCCGCAACGGCCATCCCCCTTCTTCTCCACGCCCTAATCCCTTGCGAGAAAGGAAAAGACCGTATTGCCCAATTGAGTCATGGCTTCAGCGGCCCTAGCCACTGCTGCTGATACCTCCGCCTTCAGCGTGCGATCTCTTTATCGCTCGATGCTGAGACAGTCAAGCCAATTCGCAAATTACAATTTCAGAACTTATGCGAGGAGGAGGACGCGGGATGCATTTCATGAGCATCAGCGGGAGCAGGATCCCAGGCGGATACAGGAATTGGTGCAGACGGGCTTGAAGGAGTTGCAGGTTATGAAGGTACGTGAAGCCTCTTCCCTGATCGCATTCTTTACAATTCAACCCATACTGAGCTCTTTCCACAGAGGCAGACAGTAATATCACAATTCTTCCAAATCGACCGCTTAGTTGTGGAAGGCGGCAAATCCGTAAGTTCTTTGTTTGCCATGGTCCTCGCTCTTCTCTCTCTCCGATTCTAATCATGGATACAGGGGAAAGAGACAGGAACAGGTGGTGAGATAGTACGCCAGAAGGATACTGGGTTTGTTTCCCATCTCACCAATCTGTTTGAAATCTACTAATATCGCGCCAGATGGGACTGACCTTACTTCACACATTTTCCGCTCATTGTACAGTACTGTGTGCCACCATCACTTGAGATAGAGCGTCCTGTCAGCCTGGTGAAAAAGGGCTGACCCTATTATACCAAATGAACATCATCAATCTCTGCTATGCACTGCCTATCCCCTTGCACGTGTCCTCGTTGATTGTGCCTCTGCTGTGATGGATGAAACCACTCTGCTAGAGATGTCCCGCTAGTTTCCCGTGTCCTTCAGCCTCTCTCCTTAGGTATTTGGATGCTGGAGTCATGTTTTTCCTGTCTCTCTGCTGCCGGGCTGTTCTAGCAGCCTCCTCGACGGCTGCCTCGGCGCCACGGCGAAACTATAATCCGAAAGATCTCGGCCCGGCCCGGTTTTACTCGGCGCTAGTCTGCTCGCTAAACCTGCTGCATTGAGATGTCGCAAAAAGATCAGCGTCTCCTGTTCTGTCACGCGCTGGCTGATTCTCCATCATCTTTACCAACACTGCTATTCGTTCTTGGAAACGTTCGTGAAAATCAACCACAATCGCCGTTGTTCCCACGCTCTCAAGTTGGATCACCTCTCAATTTGAGCCAGGGAGTATCTGTCTGATAGGAGGATTCAGTACCGCCAGGACAATCCTACCACAATGGCACCGGTACGTTCCTGTTTGTTGAGTTCCCCTGAGGCTGGCCCAATGATATCACATGATACATGTGGACATGTTCTCTTTTGCTTCGAGTTGCCCTCTTCTGTTGACTGTGCCTGGCGCCGTCAACAGGTACTCAGTATACTACTACACGCACACTGCCGCTCACTCAATCGAGAATGAAACGTGAGATAATCAACAACCTCATCACTAACAGCCCTTATTGCTGGTGTGGTGGCCGCCCCGCGCGTTCCAATGACCGCATAACTGCCTTTTATCCTGTCCTTTTAGCCCTTCTCTCTTTCTCGGGCTAGAATTCCAGGGTAGTTTTGTTTCAGTTTGGCAAATCTAACATTTTTCATAGCTACGGTCCTCGCGCTCGACAAGGAACCAGGACCATAATACAGCGCCACGAAATCGAGCTGGGGTTATCGACTGGGACCCGACAGAAGGCCTGCCAGTACGAAAGTGGGAGCAAATCACCGTAAAAGTCAACCAAGATGCCACGACCGACCCTGCAGATTCGAACAACCAAAACACCGAACACAGCGAGAACGACTTCCCATGGCCAGAACAGCCATTGCCGCATTTCTTTAATCAACTCCCACCTCATTCACAGGTAAGCGTCCGCCGTGGGTTGATGATGGCACAGCCTCGAACCTACAGGATGTTGCCTACAGCTAGGGCGTGCTCTTAACAATAGTGAGCTGACCAAACCTTGCTAACATCTTTCTGCCTGATAGGAACTTCTTCGCCGCGCCCGGATGGGCAACACCAATGTCAAACCTCTAGTATGGGATCGCAAAACAGAGTCCTGGATATCGAGTGGTGAGATTGATGCGAGAAATGCGCTGCTGAAATCAAAATATCTCTTGAACAATCCAGACTCTCCAGCTTCGAATGACGAAGACGACAATGGCGGCGAAACGGAAGAACCATACGACACGGATGGAGCACCTGGCAAACGACGGAAGACCACCTCGGGTTTGCAAGAACGCATTTTTGAAACCAAGAAATGGGTGCAGGTACCAGCAGCTATAGCAGAGAAGCTTGCAGAACCGAAATATCTCGCTGACCGCCGACCTGGAATGGAAAGTCTTTATGGTGGTGCCTACAAAGCAACAAATGGATTCGGATCTTTGGGCATCAACCCTGGCGCAGGATCTGGGGCAGCTGGATTCGACTTGGGAGATGGATCAGGATTAGGGAATGCTGGAGGCGTCCTCGGTGCGGGTGCTGCAGTTCCCGAACCAGCACCAGTTCGAAAGAATATGCCACCAAAGCGAAAGAAGAAGAAGCTGGGTGGACCAGGCAGAAAAAAGGCCAATGCGGTTCCTGTGGGAGTTGATGCACCTGCCACACAGCCATCAGATGTCGTCATGACTGATACGCCTATTGAGACCCCATATCAACAAGCTGCCCCCGAAGCCAAGCTCAGTGACACACAGATTGAGGAGGGAGAAGGCTCTGGCAGTGAAAGCGAGGGAGAGGGTAGTGAGGAAGGGGAGATCGAGGAGGATGCGAAACTACAAAGTCTGCCTCAAACTGAGTTGGCACCGGCCAGCCAGCTAGAGGGCGCCCCAGGAGTTCATCATTCGAAAGATGAGGAAGCTATTGGGACAACAGAAGGCTCAGCCGTGGACGGAGTAGCATCCGAGCCTCAAGTGGATGAAGCACCTGTGTCTAGCATAACACCTGAACTGGTTCCAAACATTGGCCAGGGGGTATCGTTGTCCAAAGATACCGAGATGCCGGATGCCATCATGACTGAGGCTATTCCTGCTCAAGAGGATATTCCTCAACCGAATATTTCAAGCTTGCCGCCCGAGACAGCAGCAGTGAACGCACCCAGCCTTGACACTGTGCCAATGTCCCCATCGGTCTCGGCTGATGTACAGAGATCCGAGCAGTCATCACACCCTCAACGGGCACCACCCATTGCAGAAATTGGCGCGGACACAGACGTGCGACCAGTGCTGGAACAAATCACCCCTGAACCCGTCTTTCCTTCTGCTGAAGTTGAAGCCATAGCTTCTACAGAGCCTGTGGAAACTGGATTCGAAGCACAAGAAGCACAACCACAACCACAGTCACAATTACAATCTCTACTAACAGCATTGGCATCGCCAAAGGAACCGATGGAAGAAGAAGCACCTACCAGCTCTACGCCTAACCCTAAACTGGACAATCCTTTGCCGTCGAATACCCCAGAGCCGCCTTTGACAGGCAACCACTCGGCTGCCCAAACCTTGGCGCCGCCATCAGCCTCCGCCCCTCCCACGTCCACGGCTCTCCCCGGGGACCCACCACTCCTCGATCACATCGACTCTACGGCAGCAGGGGACATCGCGCCAGCGGAAGCCACAGGAACAGGAACGGGACCGGAGTCCAACGTAATCGACCTCCTAGGCGGCCTCGAAGCAGCCGTTGACAAGGAAGCAAGCGACACGTCCGCGGGACCGACGAAGCCGAATACGGAAGTGGAATAGGATTCCACAGGGACGAGGAGATCTAGATACTGGAATGCTATTATGGATTACGTAAGGAGGAAAACCGAGCACCTTCAAGCGAGCATGGAGAAGTTGGAAGGAAGAGCAGAGAGCAGAGAGCAGAGCTGAAAGGGTTAAAGGAGCATAAACGGGATGGAATGGAGGTCGCAGAGATGGACTGATATGGAGCATGGATGAGGAGGAAATTCATCAATCGAGTGTTCTATTTCCTTGCTCTGGACTTGTATGTGTTCGCGGTGGCATATGATGTTTAGCTTCTCCCACCGCGTACTAGGAGAAGAGCATGTGCGGCTAATTTTGCTAATTCTCTGGTGTCTCATTTCACTCCACGATTGGACGAACTTGCCACACAGCTGTTCTGCTGCGTTGCTTCGCCATGTATAACCCGCGACATACTGTCGATCAATGACAATTCGAGTGAGAACCCATTGGCGAGGGATAAACTATGTGAGAAACAGGCTTAAAGCTACGGAATGCACGCAAATATAAGATACGGTAAGGAAGTTAAGATGTTTCATGTGCACCAGCTATTTTCATTCAGCGATGTTGTTTATTTTATAGATACAATTGGATTGGTGGCCATAAGGCTCAGTTCAGTCAACTTCCTGGTGACGCCTGGAGAGGGAGATTTTCCACCCTGCCTATCGATCGAATTGTCTTCCCGCCTCTGCCTCTTGCTTTGCGCATGCTCCAATCACAGCCAAATCTCACGTTTTGGGTGCCGATTGACCATAGGCCACCGCTGGATACCATTCTGAAGGAGGCCGGGATGAGACATTACGCCCATGATGTGAAAATGAAAGGTCTAGTCGAATGGGTTGGTACGAGTACCCCAGTAAGTGAGGAACAAGCTGAGACCGACGGTCTCAAACAGACGCGATAGGACGCCAACGGCGACGGTGTCGAGAGGCCGGTTCTCAGTGACAAGGGCGGAGACAAGCTACAAAGGAACCAAAATGTCAGCATTCCTTCGAAAGGGTCTTCCTGAAAGCGAGGAAAGTAAGCAAAGCTTCACATTACATACCGATGGCGAATAGGAGGCGAAGAAGACCAAGCTACCAAGATAGGCAGCACCCTTGTAGCTTAAAGTACCAGTGGCATTGATGAGAGCGGCAACACCATAAGTCTGAATTCCGGAACCGACGATAGAAGAACCCCAGCTAGCAGCAGCAGTGGCGGCCTCCTTGGACTTGAGGAACTCCTCCTTGCTGTCGGCGGCCTTAGCGCGGTGGTAGGTGTCACCGAAGAGAGGGGCAAGCACCGCGGCACTGGAGACTTGGTTGAAGACGATGCCTAGGGCAATTGCGGATGGCTTGACAGGAGGAAGGTCTGGAAACATTGGGATTAGTTTGGCATTGGCGGGTTTGGCAAGCCGTTGCGTTGCATTATGGAGGGGGATGGGGTTGAGGTCGAGATTGAGCTCCCGAATCAAATGACGTAAAGAGAGGTGGTGCAAAAACCACGGCGGGAAGTTGAACAAGTAGACTTACAGTGTAGGGTGGCCATTGTGCTAGTTTGTGTGTTGTGTGGGAATAGATGGGAGCTTGATCAGAGGTGAAGACAGTAACTGGGAAGCTGGAAGGTGACTTGACTGAAGGTGGTGAATGGAGAAGGGAAAGGAGAGGGAAGAGGTTCGGGGACAGGTGGGAGGAACTTATAAAGAGTTCCAACGACGGACGTGTGCCAGTGGTTGCTGGGGCTCGAGACGCAAGAGGAAACTCGGGTTGTAACTCAGACCAAGGCAGGTGGCACCCACAGTGACCTTCCGGAAGGTATTACGACCTCGGGCGGGCAAGTAGGTAGAGAGAAGTGGCTTTCCTGCTGTCACTCACTCACGCAATGCTCCTTCCAAAGCTGCAAGTGTGGCATCCAGCACTCATCCATCCAAACAATGACGACACGTGGAGAAATCGGATATAATGACGGATGCTTTTCCCAAACAGAGACCAACTTGTACGTAGGGCTGCGGCATGAATCGAGGTTAGAGATTGTAATGACAGCCTGTCACCCAGCCACAACTCCTCTGACGTGCCATGATGTCACAGAAACCACTGGAAATCGAACCACCTGACTCTGTTGGGATCCTCCCAGCGAAGTCAATCATGATGCCAATCTCCTTCCCTAGCCGAGCTGAATAGCCTGTAGAATGCTGCTCAGCCCTTGGCCGTAATTGGCACTTTCATGGAGATGTGATTTTGAGATAGCAACGATGAGAGAAGTTCAAAGAGAAGTTTCGTAATTTTGATGCCACGCCCTGCGTGCCTTTGCTTGCCCTCGCTCTGGTTGTCTGACTAACGCACCCCGGATTCTCCATCCGCTAAAATGCCACCCAATCATCTGCCAGTGCCATATCTTTTTTCTGCGTGCGGCGCGTCCATTTCAGCCTCTGGTGAGAGCCGCAACCATACCCAGAGCCACATGTCGCCTCTGTGCCTATGTGCGTCTGAAGAATTCATGAATCCGTTTCTTGAGGCGTCATTGGTAGTAACGTTGCTGCTCATGAGAAGGGCCCCCATACTTCCAGGCACAATATCACAATGATTTCAACTCGATAGCCCCAACGCCCTCTTGCAATCCCTCCTTGCTCTCCACATCCATCCAATTAGTCCCCACTGCAGTCCAAAATGCTAGCCTCGCGCTCTCCATCGCCCGACAACGATGTTCTCGCCATATCAACGGCGTTGATTCCCGAGCGAGCAGCCAAGCCCGCGGCAACCAGCACCATCACATTCGGCAATCTCCTTCCACTAACACGCGCCCTTGTCCTTCACGAAGACCTCCAAGAAGGCTGCGGCGGCCAGCTCTGGCCCGCCGGGATGGTGCTGGCCAAGTATATGCTTCAGTACCATAAGATAAGCCTAAAGGACAAGACAGTTCTTGAGATTGGCGCAGGCGGTGGCCTTGTGGGACTGGCCGTCGCATTGGGATGTGAATTTGCCGGTTCCGAGGACCACAAATTGTACATCACCGATCAGATACCCATGCTGGCTCTGATGAAGAAGAACATTGCCATGAACCATGTTGGGGACAGGGTCGAAGCGCTGGTCTACGATTGGGGCACACCGCCTCCTGATAAGGTATTGCGCAACACGGGCGAGACAACCCAGCATCCGGACATAGTGCTGGCAGCGGACTGTGTCTATTTTGAACCTACGTTTCCTTTACTCCTGCAAACAATGGGAGATTTGATTGGTCCAGACACCGTGTGCTATTTCTGTTTCAAGAAACGCCGAAAAGCGGACATGCGCTTCATTCGCGACATGAAGAAGAAGTTTGCTGTCGACGCCATTCAGTATGACAGCCGCGAGGTGGATCAGAGACAGGGAATATTCTTATATCACGTTAGAATGAAACCTGGTACGAGCAGTAGTAAAAAGAACTGAAAGCCTAGATTTGTTCACTTGGATGGTTGAATTATTTGACAATCATCTGGTGTCTCATCTCGTGTCGTCATAATAGTACAATATAAATACACAGAACATGGCACCTCATTTGCGCACACATCGTCGCGTCGTTCCCGTTCAGCTATCTCGAGGTGCTATTCATCAAAACAGATTGGCCAAATTTACATATCTCTCACGGTCTCTCCACGCGGATCGCAATAAGTCGGACCAATCTGAGCCATCTGCTCGTGGCCGATTGCTCAAAGAGATTTCGAATACTGGTGGAGCGGACGATCTAGAGAGACTCCCTCTAGTAGTATCGTCGATGGGTACTCCTCCCGTCGGTTCCGTGCATTCGTCTTGTCCCTGCGGCCTTTTGGCCGGGTCTTCGGGTCAAGCTACCCTTAAGCTTGAGCATGGCTCCTGACACTTTGTCGCCAATGCTAGTCTTGCGACGAGGTGCTGCCGTGGTATGTGTGGCACGGGTGGCACGAGGAGCCCTCGTTCTTCGCACGGGACGAGCCTTGGTGCTGACGGGATGAGTCCTGCGCGATCCTCTGAGGCGTTGCATAAGAGTGGGCTTGGCAACGTGAGCATTATGCTTGGGAGGATGGCGAGTTGTGGTGGTGGTTGTGGTGACGGTGGTTCCACCTGGGTGTTTGCGTGAACGAAGACCGAGAACCATCTTGCTTGATGTTTGGAAAGATATTTAATGTGTTTTTGAGGTCTTGGATGGATGCTTGGGTTGGATTGAATTGGATTTGGGTTGATTGCTTGCTGCTGAGAAACTCTCAAGATCAATTGAATTGGAATTGCTTGCCCCTATATTAATACCCTGTCAGTGCTGTCGTGATAAACCAGTTTCTTTCCTAAAGTGTTCAGACTCAACATGCGAATCAGGGCGACGTCATTGTGAAGGTGGTTGAAGGCTGCGAGACCTTTAAACCGGTATCACTTGAACTGTTCTTTACCAGGAGCATGGTCTCATTAGTGGTCGGAAAGGCGGAAGACTGTTCGGAAAGCAGGTTTCTGGATGTTGGTAAGAGGTTGGCTGGTCGGTTGATGAGGGCTGGTCTCAAGATCGTCCATCAGATTCCAATCAAGATCCATGCAACACGCCACAGAATCATGCTTGGCTGACGCACACGAACTGGGAACATGCCCTATGCATCTCGATCTCGATCTTTTCTTGTGGAACGTAGCTCTCCTCGACACCTACGTCAATTGGGCGCCACAACGCTAAGAATTATGCTCCCGCTGGCAAAAGAACCCCTGATGAAGTCGCGTTTGTGGCGGTGCGCTCTTCAACCCCACGAACGGGACGGCATGTTCCGCGAAAGGGATTGTTGCTGATCAAGATTTTGGCGAGTCTGGCCGCGAAGACGGCCTGAGGTGAAGATCGTAGCAGATTTGAATGGCATTTACCATTTGATAGCTCAACACTGGTCCTGGTACTGGGACAGGGAGCGATGCAGTACTGTGTCGAGTACAAGTAGCACGATGGCCATTTTGAACTGAACGCTTGTTCATCAGGAAGCAGCAGGACGAAGTTAAGGTGCATTTGCCAGTGATATGAAGAAATCACTTGAATGTGTTAAGGTAGGTACGCGTCCGCGTCCACGTCCATCACCACAACACGGCCAAAGGTAGGAGCGACCAGCCTGTTTGGTGCATAGCCTCCGATCGGCAGGAGAACCTGGGAAGGAACAATCTTTGTCCGCACAACCAAATCTCAATCAAATTCAACCTGCACCGACGCCTCATACAAGGACAGCATCTACCTGGCGTGAATTGGTAAACCCATGCATGATGCAGTCAACCAAACTCCGGCCATGCATTTTTTCACCAAGGTCAAATGCCCCCCAGCTGTATCCCGCCGCTCGGGTAACAGCTGGTGAGCCAGGCCTCATGCTCAAGGAACAAACTTTTCAATCCGGTGTGGGATTACTACGGTGAAAGCCAGATCGAATTTCCAAGTCCAGAAATAGTAATGCTATCAAAATCCAGAGTTCAAGCTCAATGCTTATGGTCAATTTTGCCGGTCGTTTCTTTCATCCACCTCTTATCAATGTCACTAACCTATTTACTAGCAAGCCTCGAGCAGTATCGTGAGGACATTCTCCAGCAAGTGACCAAAGATGTGGGCAGTATCACCAGTGAACTGACTGCTGACCTGGACGGCCTTTCAAACGATGTCAGCACTCATCTGAAGCAACTCACGAGAACTGGCGAGCCCTTGCAGAGGCCTTTCAACGCAGAAACACTGGTGGTTCAAGTCAAACACGGTGGCGATGGGTCCGAAGCTCAAGAAGAGGTCTTGCTGCAGGCGCGCATGGCCGAATTTCATCATTCAAGACAAGAAAAGCAAAAGTTACTAACTGACCTTTGGGATGAATGGGAAACAATACAGATGGACATCATCGCTCTCGCTGCCGAAGTGTGTGGATCGAGGGCGATCAGCCTGAGCCAAGAACAAAAGGACAATATGAGAGAGGGTCAACAGCAAGAGTTTGATATTGCTCTCGTGAATGGACAACAATATCACAATGAAACAAGAGATGACCTCACTGGCTTGCATCGAGATCTTCAAGGTCTTGAGGAGGTGCTTGTTGAAACCACAACCAAGACCAAACGTGCAGTGGCGGAAATGCAACAAGTGAGTGACCCAGCCTGGTTGAGGGAATGCCACACGCCGACAATAATGACTTTCCAGCAATATAAATTCCAGAGGACCAAATTGTTCAAAGACCTTCACCGCCATATGGAATTGCTTGCATCGCTTTAGCACCGAACCAAGCTGATAGAAAGGTTCCTTATTCATAGCTTAGTACGCCCTGATACCGCTGCCGCATCAGGATCGAGGTGAACTTATCGACCTTCGAGCGGCCATTCGTCTCCCATCGTTATCAAACCTGAAATCAGAACATAGGTCTGGACGCCGCGGTTTGGAGTTCTGCTCTTCGATGTCAAGGTTAGTGTAACCGTGGATATCCGATGTTCATGTGGAGATCAACACTAAAATCTTGGAACATTTTATCCGCCAAATAAGCGAATGTTCGCCTTCCCCGTCAAACGCCGAAAGCTTTCAGCCAGTTAACGTATGGCTTACTTGCACATTTTCAATGCTACACAGGAGAAAATATCTGTTAGAAAGATCACAATCTCCGCAATATCGCGACTACGCGTCATCTATACAGAGATTTTCTCAGGAACATCTACTCCAGCCCCTGGCAGGATAGGAAATGTGTTGCGCTGAGCGGAATAAGCTTTTAAATCGTCGAAAGGCGCGGCAGGATTCGATAGATGCATGCAAAGTATGCGGCCTGCGGCATTCGCTCTACGGCGCTCGGAATGAGTACGTCCATCCATGCATAGTCCCTTCTTATCAGGCCAAACTAGGAGTGCATGCCTCCGTTGATCGGTCCCTCGTTTGCCATGTTGCACTATTAAATGCCTGACCGCAGCATCCATCGGTTGCGTTCTCTAGAATATATATGAGTCACGGCGGGTATCCTACATAGGTCTGGCTTTTCCAACTCGTGTTCTGATTCTTCATCAACTCCTGCCTTGCGTCTGCACAGCCAGAAACATATACTCGTCTTGGCTTCTGCCCCCTTTTCCTTTTGCCCCGTTGCCCTGTCGCCGACGCCATGGCCCCAGCAGCCATCACCCCCATCTCCCCCCCATCACCCACGCTGGACAGCACGTTGAAGCTGACCAAAGCGGGCACGCACACGACCTTGTCCCAAACCATCTCGAATGATTCTCCAGCAGTTCATGATCTCGACGCCTCCAAGCTCACCATCACGCCGAACCTCAATCCCAAGCCGGTCCCAGCCCTAGACTCACCAGAAGTGTGGGCTCAGAATGTGACCACGGACCATATGCTCACTGCCCGGTGGACCGAGAAGGCCGGTTGGGACAGCCCCGAGATCAAACCCTACGGGCCCCTGTCCATCATGCCCACCGCCTCAGTCTTGCACTACGCGACCGAGTGCTTCGAGGGCATGAAGGCTTACCGGGGCTTCGACGGCAAAGTGCGACTCTTCCGCCCAGAACGAAATGCAAAGCGTTTCTTGCAGTCAGCTACCCGTATTGCACTGCCGGGCTTCCCGCCTGAAGAATTCTTAAAGCTGCTGAAGAAATTTGTTGGTGTTGAGGCAAAGAAATGGATTGCCGAACCGGGCCGGTATATCTACATTCGTCCGACCATGATAGCCACAGCTGCGGCACTGGGCGTCCAAAAACCCAAAGAGGCGCTCATGTACATCATGATGGTCGTGTTCCCGCCTTTGGATGAGCCAACCCCCAGCGATAAGGGGCCTTCGTCAGCCGCGCAGCTCAGCACGAACGGCGGCCAGACCATCACAGCAAAAGACCGAGCGTCCCTTGGGATGCGACTCCTTGCCTCACGCCACGACATGATCCGCGCTTGGCCCGGCGGCTTCGGCAACGCCAAGGTCGGAGCCAACTACGGACCGTCACTTGTTGCGCAAGGGGAAGCTCGCGAGCGCGGATACAGCCAGATCTTATGGCTTTTCGGCGATGAGTGCTTCGTGACCGAAGCCGGAGGGTCGAATTTCTTCGTCCTCTGGGTCAATAAGGAGTCTGGGCAGAGGGAGCTCGTGACCGCGCCTTTGGGCGATGGTGTGATTCTTGAAGGCGTTACGCGAGCCAGTGTGTTGGATTTGGTAAAGAAATCAAGGCCCGAGGTCGATGTTGTAGAGCGCAGGTTCACGATGAATGAGCTGCTCGAGGCGGATGCGGAAGGCCGTCTTCTGGAGGCGTTTGCTGCCGGTACAGCTTTCTTCATTGCCCCGATTGCGGATATTCATTTCCGCGGTGTCGATCTCGTTCTGCCCCTTGGCAAGGCACAGGGTCGAGGTGAGTTCGCGATGGGTGTTAAGCAGGACCTGAAGGATATCATGTATGGGAACGTGGCCCATGAGTGGGGTAACGTGGTGGGAGAGATGGGAATGTAGGCTTGTTAGATTGGAGCTTTTGTGTCTCTGCATTTTGTCCTGATATGAGCCGAGTCTTCGACATAATCCTGAGGTTCAAGTTTGACATGCATGGCGTTATGGAATTGAGCGCACCTATACTTTGAAATTTGGCCTCCGCCTAGGATCGAAGTCTGCTTAAGTCAGTTCAAGCGCAAAACGCGAGACGTGCTTGGGAACAGGTGATTCTTTCATCATCTCGGGATTTTGTACATGGCTCATTGTTACCTGGGAATTGGTAACGAGGCAGGACATGAACAATATAGTATACATCTTGCATGCCCTCTGAGGCTTGCCAAACAGCAGGGTATGGGTATCGTAGAATTTTCGAAGGCTCAATGTCGTTGTGATCGATTCAGCACTCCATAGTAGCTTCTCGGTGGTCCAACTGCCTCATCATTCAGGAGCTCTCTCCTTTTGCGTCCTTGCTCCTGCCGCCGGTACTCTGTTCGGTAGTCTGCCTCGCTTCGTCGGCCTTTTCGCCCTCGACGTCGTCTTCCTCCACGATCACTTTCTTCTCCGCAAGGAGATCTGCTAGACTGCCATCCTTATGCATATTGATCAGAATATCACATCCACCAACGAATTCCTTGTCCACGTAGAGCTGCGGAATTGTCGGCCAATCGGAGTATTGCTTGATGCCTGCGAAAGTAAGACGAAACTGTAGGCGAAGAAACGAAGACATAGTCATGACCTACCACTCCTTAATTCCTCATCCTCAAGGACATTAAAAGCTGTAAACTTGGATGGATCTACACCCTGAAGGCCTAAGATCTGGATGGTAGTGCGACTGAAGCCGCACTGGGGGGTTTCTGGAGTGCCCTTCATGAACAGGACCACCGGGGCGGATGCTACAGCCTTGTCTATAGCAGCACGGACTTCCGTCGACAGCAGCCGGGTCTGTGAGAGCTGCGAGGTGACGAAAGGTTGCAGCGTTGAGTGTGTGGCGCCAGGCCGGAGGGAGGAGAAGACGCCACGGAGAGCCTGGTATTGTAGTGATTAGCTGTTTGATACAAAATGACGCACGGGAGGGGCGAAAGGGGAGCAAGGATGGATGTTAGTTATACCGGTGTTCTCAATGTCCACTGCAGCATCTTGTCTAGTGTAGGGAGTACGTGTGAGAGAGAGAAGGGAGCTCACGACGAGAGGCGGAGGTGATGATGTTGCTTGATGACGGAAGATTTTTGGGGAAGCTGGGCTCGCAGTCAAAGTTGCACCTGCCACTTTACTGGGTGACTGAGTACGGGGCATTGGTTGACATGCATTTTATTCTTCCGCATCATCTTCGCGGTCCACTCTGAATACTACAGACACATCACACATTTCATTCTATCCATCAGAACAGTACTCTGTCCTCCGTCCTGTAGTACAATTCTGAACCACTTGATGCGCGCATACCTATAGACTCAGGTAAGGAATCCATGAGCGCCCCCACCGCCCCTCAAGAGGCCTTCTCTGCGGAGAACCATTTCCAGGATGGGAAGCATCACGTCCTTCTCGCAGCGACTGGCTCTGTTGCCACCATCAAAATCCCCTTGATCGCAAAATCTCTCGCTCGACATCCTAATATCTCCATCCGCATCCTTCTCACTCCCTCTGCAGAGGAGTTTTTGCAAGGCCAGGCCTCCGAACAGCCATGCCTCGCCTCGCTACTCGACTTGGACAATCTTGACGGAATCTACCATGATCGGGACGAATGGGCCAAACCCTGGGTCCGCGGCGACAAGATCCTGCACATAGAACTACGTCGCTGGGCTCATGTCCTACTTGTCGCTCCATTGTCTGCCAATTCGCTAGCAAAGATGGTCAACGGGATCAGTGATGGCTTACTCCTCAGTGTGATCCGCGCTTGGGATACAACAGGCCTTATCGACGTGAGGAGGAAGAGAATCTTTGTCGCGCCGGCCATGAATACAGCGATGTGGCGGCATCCCATCACGAAGAAGCAAATCAAGGTGCTAGAGCAGGACTGGGGAGACGGTGAGAATGGATGGATCACAGTTTTGCGGCCGATAGAAAAGGAGCTAGCTTGTGGTGATGTTGGTGACGGTGCCATGTTAGATTGGAAATTGATTGTGGAACATATCGAGTCTCATTTGGGCATTGATCTACGGAAACAGGACGGAGCGGTAAATGGTAGCTGAGATGCAATTCTGGCTTTCTCAGGCAAGGATGACTTGCGGGATACTCTTTGACTCTTCATTAGTCCGCCGAGAGGCGTAGTCGCCTAACAACCCGAATGAGATCACACCGCCCGTGAGCAGTGCTCCATTGACAAACCACCACCAACAGTTCTTGACGTCCTGCAAATTCACCCGCCAGACCATTGTCGCAAGGGTTAACGCTGCACCACCGCAGCTTCCCACGAAGAATACAGGCCCCGCTCCAGCAAAGCATCCCGCCGTCACAAGAAGCCCAACCTGGGCTGCTGAGAAGACCGACAAAGCCGTCTTCGCATTATGGGCATGTGCTTGGGCAATCGACTTGATGCCGGCCTTGGCGTCGTCTTTGATGTCCATGTATGCATAGATCATGTCATAGACAAGTGTCCATGCGACGCAGCTAGCGTATAGCGACGCAGCGGCAGACAAGGCCGCTATGTTGGACAGGAGATCGATGCCCAGAGCAGGGAATCCCATGATTGCACCCCAAGAGAAAGTCAAGCCCAGGACGAATTGAGGGTAATGTGTTACCCTCTTTGCTAAGGGATATATGGTGACAAGGAGAAGACTTGGAACGCCATAGTACAAGCATGGCAGTGGGAACTGTAAGAGAAGGGTCAAGCCGGCAAGTAGCTGCGCGCCGAGGTAGACAATCGAGTTCTCCACCGATATCGCTTTTCGAGCAATGGGTCGTAGCCGGGTCCGCTCCACATGGGGATCCAAATTCCGATCCCAGAGATCATTGATTGTACAGCCAGCCCCTCGCATAATAAGGGCACCGGTGAAGAACAGAGCTGTTGTTGATACAATTTCGAAAGGGGAGGCCAGGGGCGAGGCCATGGGAGCTGCAAGGAGTGTTGAGAACAGACATGGAAAGAATAGGTAGTACGTCCCGGCCGGCTTGTCAAGGCGGATCAGTTCTGCATAGGGGATCCATGACGATGGCAGCTTAGATATGAGTCCAGTGCTGGGTGGCTTGTAGACCATGGGTGAATCCGACACAGGGACGTTGGGGTTGGATGGTGATACATATCTGGTGGATGGCACCTGGAACCCTCTCTGCCATGATGAGCGAACATGTCGAGGACGGCTAGCAATGTGATGAAAAATCGGTAGCTGATGGGAGAGTCCGGTTCGAGATAGCTGCGCAGAGCACTTGAAAGGCAAGTGTTGGCTGACGATTCTATACGTCTGGATCATCCTGAACGGGTGCACTGAACAGCTAAGCGATCACGACGAGGCTGTGTGGAAAGCAGGGCTTATTTGGCACCACTTCCTTCACATTCCCTGAAGTTCTAAATGTCTAATGCCATGGTCTTGCCAGATACAATGTTCGACAGCTGCTCGGTTTCGCCGGGCGGGGGAAATTCGAAACCTCCCTCGTATTCCAGCCTCGTAAAATCAGATAGAGGACTAACTAGAAGTGGATGCAGGAAGCGCTGCTTTATACTCGGCTCGCCTACTTTAATTGGACTCGGATGAATTGTTGATCTGGGAAGGCGATCACCACCAGCCTCGCGGCCCTCGGCGATCTTTCCGGTTTGAATCCCCAGCCTTGCGTTGCCTTCACCTTTTGTGCGCGTCGTGAACATCACCTCCAGGTTGCGCCTTGTCTTCTCCTCCATTTGATTTCACTCTGGGCTCTTTCTTAACCTCCAAACCTCTACACCTCCCACCTTGAGCGGTATGCCTCAACCAACATCATCTCATCCGAGAGCAAGACTATGCGCTTGATGACTTAGCCCACCATGCCTTCAACTCGACCGTGCGCAGCCTTCGAGCCAATCTCTCCCGACTTCGATGTCAAGACCCTCGTCGAATCAACTCCCAATTTCGAGTGGGTTGTCCGCATCCACTGTGATATGATTGATCATCAAGGTCTGGAGAACTTTGAAAAATTAGTTCTCATTCACGTCATTCTTGGAGGCAAGCCACTCGTCATCGAGGGCTACGAGACACGACTTGACCGTTGGTCATTCGCCACACAATGGCTCCGAGACAATTGTGGTTCTAAAGGTACTTTTGTGAATTCTCGTGCCTGTTGTCAGTGCATTGCTGACAGTGACTGTAGTCGAGACTGCTCGCGATCTGACCAAGAAGAGCAATGTCCCACTTTCTATCGGTCATTACTTGAACAACATGGCTCTGCTCACGAATCAATGGACCAATGGCAATTACAAAGACGCTGATCGTCAGCGCATGTATTTGAAAGACATCGACTGCCCACAACTCTGGCGTGATAAACTTTCTGAACTCCTTCCTCCTTCCCTGTTTTACCTCAACGAGTCTACTGGCGATGTCGGCGGCTTTGGCGCTGTCGATGAGGTCGATCCGAACCGACCGGGCATGAGGAAAGGAAGAGGCATTGCGAAATCTGGTGACCTTATGTCAAGCCTACCCCCGGAAATGCGCGCCGAGAATCTCATGTGTTACATCGGCCACGAGGGCACCTACACCCCGGCTCACCGAGAGATGTGCGCCAGCCTAGGCCAAAACATCATGGTTGAAGCCTCTACTGGCCTTGTCGAAGAAGGGAAACCAACAAAACCAGGCTCCTCCATCTGGTTTATGACGGAGTCCAAAGAACGAGAAGTCGTCTCAGAGTATTGGCTGTCAAGACTTGGTCATGATATCGAGGTGGAAAGCCACTTTGCTCAAATCAATGCTTGGAAAATGGCGCCATTCAAAACATACGTTGTTGAGCAGAGACCCGGAGATTTCATATTGATTCCACCGTTGGCGCCCCACCAGGTGTGGAACAGAGGTACGCGCACAATGAAAGTCGCATGGAACAGAACAACGGTCGAGACCTTGGAAATGGCGCTTCACGAGGCCTTGCCTCGTGCTCGCATGGTCTGCCGCGATGAGCAGTACAAGAACAAGGCCATCATCTACTACACAATGCAAAAATATTCCAAACAACTTAAAGCAGCCGAAAAAATCAAGCAAAAGTTGCTCGCCGCTGGACGCCACCTCCCTGGCAATGATGTCAGAGTCCGCCAGCTGGAGAAGGATTTCCGCCGGCTCCACGGTCTTCTCACTGAGATCCTTGTTTCGGAAAGCTTTTCTACAGCGCAGAAAGAGCCTCCTGTGGAGAAGCTGACTTACGATAGCAATGTCACTTGTTCATACTGTCGCTGCAATATTTTTAACAAGTTTTTGACCTGTCCTAATTGTGTCGAAAAAACCCCAGGAGGCGATGATGACACTTACGACATTTGCTTGGAATGCTATGCAATGGGTAGAAGTTGTGCATGCATTTCAAAGCTCAAATGGGTGGAACAATGGCCCTGGGATGATTTAGTGCAGAAGCATGAGCAATGGCGACATCAGATCCTTCAGTACGGGGGCAAGGTTACTGAAAAATCCCCCATGTCGCTTAAGACCGAGCTTGATCGACTTGGTAGAAAACCCACGCTTGCACACATCTGTCAGCTGGAATTGCAACGTCGACCGTTTCGTGACATTCGTCGCGCTCCCTCTCCTGTTATCCAACACGAAGAGGAGGATGAGCCTCAGGTTGACGACGAGGGCAGGGTCAAGAAAAGGAAACAGAAGAAGAAAACCGAGAAGTTCATACGTGAGCATGGGCGTTGTCACATTGACTCTTACTGGGAACCGAAATGGAAGCAGGCATCCTGTTCTCATTGCAGCAAGAACTATTGCTATGGCAGCCTTTTCCGAGCCTATGATATGAAACCACAAGACATCCTTGCAGATCCTGATTGGAAATGTCCGAGCTGTCGCAACATCTGTGGCTGTCGAGTTTGTTGTAGAAAGCCGGGTTACAAGCCATACACTCCATCCAGCACGATGTTGGGCCACAATACGAAAGCGGTGGCTGATCCACGATCTATGGAGGTTTTGGTGGATTTCTCTTTCTCTAATATCGGGTGGATCCAAAAGGCGGGCGATGATAATGGGGCTAACACTCGGCGTCTTAAGAAGCGGAGAAAAGAGGCCGATGCCGCCAAAGCTCAAGAGACACAACTCGGTGATGACTACGTGGACCTAGAGAGTAGAGACAATGACATCGAAGATGGCATCCTGCGTCTTGCCGCCTATGAAGGGATACCGATTGATCCGGCCCTGGGAACTTGTGGGGGCGTCAGTGGTGGAGGGTCGACTGCAGATTCAGACGAGTATGACGAGAATCCTGAGGGTGCAAGATTAGATGAGGACGCATCCCCAGCAGATTTATCTGGTATTGAGCATGCTGTGCCCGCCGGTGGCGTACTCCGGGATGTGGACCATGCGTATGACATGACCGAGGCCATCACGTATGACTATCCCGATCCCGAGTCAGGTCGACATATCGCCGTCACGTTGGAGGAAGAAGCAGCTCCGATCCCGCCTGGTTATATACCTGCAGTACCTGACGAGAATGGAGATATACATATGGAGAATCGAAAACGCAAGCGAACAAAATTGGACGAAGGAGATCGGGCTTTCCAGTCCAACAAGTCATATGTCGACAAAGGCAACAAAAAGCGCAAGTCACTAATCGTGAAGCTACCGATCCATCCTGAAAAGTTGGCGGCAATCAAGCCAATGGCGCTGATGGCTCGACAAGCGTTGAATGGCACTGAAGTCCCGGCCCCAGTGATCAGTTCTGATTTACAAGCACTAAACGCCGCGGAGGGCAACCTCCAGCAGGTGCCAAAGTACGCCCGTAGAGGGCTAGAACATGTTGCTGTGGAACAAGATGACGACTTTACCCCTGGGCGATATCGAGACCGTCGAAAAGCTATGGCAGATGGAGTTGCAAGGCCTCCACCGGATTCGGACATCACTAGAAGACAGACTCGAATGCACAACGTTCACTATGAAGAACCAGACGAGGAAGAGTTTAATGAAGTACTGCCTAATAACCCAGGCGGTGCTAGAAAGAGAAACATAATGGTGGTCAGATTGGATGATGCCGAACTGGGATTTGAAACGGATGTTGAAGCCGAAGATGAGAATATGTCAGACGTTGACGCCACCGAAGTCAGCAGCTCCCGAGAAGTGTCAGCTTCGACAAATGGGACGCCGCTCGCTCCTAACCCCCTTCAGGACGACCGTGCTAGCTCAACACGGAAGTCTTCCCTCGAGCCAGTTGGACGGCTAGCTTCGATCTCTTCTCTGCGACCTGCGGGAACGGCCCGAAGGACTGCTAGGCAATCTCCTGGGCCGAAACATGGTTCAAAAATGCTTGCCGAAGCCCAGGCAAACCGAAAGGCAAAGATGGCTGCCATCGAATGGTTGGATAATGATAGTGAGGACCTCGAAGATGCCTGGTCGGAGAATTCCTTCGTGGAAGAGCCAGCACCACCAAAGCAGCAACCAAATGCACCGACACCGACAGCCGCCCGCCCTATGGCTGCATTAGAAACAGGCATAACTGCGACTGTGAGACGTGTCCCACAAATGGCATATGCGGAAGTGGCAAGTGCACCGTCCAAGCCAGTGAAACCTGTTGCCTCTCTCACGAAGGTCTCAAAAGATGCCTGGGTAGACAGTGAGGGCTCAGATGATGAAGCGGTTGTGGCAAAGCCAGCAGGCTGGGCAAGTGTCAATGCAAGTAACGCATCGTCGTTTCAACCCGCGACTTCGAAGAAACGTGGTCGACCACGAAAGTCTTGAGCATGATTGTTTGGACATATGGTGGCGGATTATTGAGGGTGCAGTGGACTGAGATGAAGCCAGTACGAGTTAATGGAATCAATTGGAGACTTGCACCCGAGCTTTGCAGGATATCGGGACCGCCTCGTGCCATGCTTGACGATACGCAGGCGAGCGGCGTCTCGAATGCTGGGGTGATTGAATGGAATGGAAGCTGCTGAGATGCTCGCGCCCAGCACAGCAGTGCATAGCTTGACAAGTGGGCTGAATCTATCAAAGAGGGAAACGAGCGCTCAAATGTACAATAGGACTAAAGACAAACTGAGGTCGCTCTTGCAGCGTTCTCTCGTTCGACTTGCCCTCGCAGCTGAGTCAATACCTGGATAGATTGGTCTGATGGATCCTATGCCTTTCAGCTGCCAGAGAGCCCATAGAGGGAGTTTGGAGTCTAATCAACGATTCAAACGGCCCATGCCGGGATATGAATACACAGTTCCCTACACCACAATACACTTGGTGTTCCAATTGGGTGGACAGTGGACCGCGGAGCCTGCACACGAGGCGTTAGTTAATAGTAATATAAGGCTTCGTGCGCAGGAGAGAGGGAATGCGGAGATCGGAGTTAAGTTTGGCCGCACTACAAGTCCGTACTTTAGTGCAGTTTTCTTTCTCGCCTCTTGTGAGCAATTTGAATGACATCTGGCGCACTTCGCTGCCTGCAATCCATCCTTGTCTCTGTTTTCCATTGATAATTGTCCACAGTCTACGGTCAACGGTCCTCCGCCCTCTCGCTGATCCACTCACCAGAATGAAGAGCGTGCGCCTCCTTCAGCGCGCGGCTCCTGAGACGCGATCCCCATTTCTCCGCCAGACCCTCCGTCAGCTACAACATACATCACAACAACCATTCTGCACGCGGCCTCTGCAGCAAAGTGTTCTTGGAAGCCGGCTTTTGCATACACAGCGAGCACCGAGAACCGCCTTTTCTCAGGCATTCCGCCCACGCCGCTCACCAAATTTGTTTCGTGGCCGCCGATATAATTCCTCGTCGACTACGTCGGCATCCGAAGAAGGAAGCCTCTCGTTCTCACAGCGCATGAAGAAGCTCTCGCGTGAATACGGCTGGGCGGCGCTCGGCGTGTACCTGGCATTGACAGCGCTGGACTTGCCGTTCTGCTTCCTCGCCGTCCGCATGCTGGGCACGGACCGGATCGGCCACTGGGAGCATGTCGTTATGGAAACATTTAAAAGCTTTGTCAAGTGGCCGCTGCCCACAGCTGCGCAGGAGAAGATCGATACCGCGGGAGATCTGGTCAACGAAGCGGTGGCGGGAGACGTTAAAAGTAGCAAGCGTATGCTCGAAGAGTCAAGCAGGGAGTATGGTGTGGAGGAGATCGAAGACCACGGCTACAAGGAGGCCGACAAGGCGAATCGTGGTGCTGATGCTAGTATGTTGTGCCACATCACCCATCTCATCCTCCTCCCTTGCCCCTGATCTCGCCTATCCCGATCACGATCTCTGACCTTATTCTTTCTTTTCTAGGTATCTGGACGCAGCTAGGGCTCGCCTATGTGATCCACAAGTCTTTCATTTTTGTCCGAGTCCCGCTCGCTGCCGCGATTACTCCGAAAGTCGTCAAGACCTTGAGGTCCTGGGGCTGGAACATAGGCAAGATGCCTAACCGCAAGGCTGTAAAGTCCGTATCAGGTAGTGGCAGCAGACCGAGTGGGACACCTGCTGGGGTCAATACCAAGGGCTCGAAAGTCAGGCCTGATGATTGAAATGAAAGAAAATGAGTGGAGGGAGAATAAAATAGTAAGAGAAACAGCGTGGGGGGAAGAGAGTATTCTGCCCTCGGCCTATCTCCAGGCGCACTCATCTCTATATTTGGATTTGGATCTACCATGGATTCAATCGGTTTGTACAACATTAGAGGAGGCTTTGAGATGCTGCTGCTGTTCCCATGACGAGCCATGCAATCATAATGTACAGAAGATGTAATATGCTAAACCCTCACGGCAGCCCTGTTCTATCGGCCATGCTCCGCTTCCTTTCATTCTAGTCACTGCTCTCCCTTGTTAACCATCGGCTGGTTTCCACTCCTTCCGTCCTCAAGCAACTGCACGACCGTCCCATCCTCCAGCTTAAGACTCCACTCCAAAGTCTCAAAAAATCCTGTCTTCCGCGCTCTCAAACTGACAAACTTGGTCTCCGCTTGCGCCCGCGTCCCCTTCACCCAGAATCGGATATTGATGACGCCATGCATCTGGTTCATTTCACCGCGTATCCACGGCACCTTGCTAGCGAAGTATATCTCATCGCCCAGGATCTCACGCGCCGCATCGTTCGTCCGCAGCGCGTACAGGATCGAGTTTATCGTTGATGAGCTTGATTTCTGGTAGTTGAAGATCGCGAGCGAGGACGCTGTTACGAGGAAGATGAATATCGGAAGGGTTTTCAGCCAGATGTTTCCCTTTGGTATGTTTGGGAGTGCTCGGTCTGCTCGCCGTGAAAG
The DNA here is from genome assembly GCF_000709125.1 of Exophiala aquamarina CBS 119918. Taxonomy (NCBI): domain Eukaryota; kingdom Fungi; phylum Ascomycota; class Eurotiomycetes; order Chaetothyriales; family Herpotrichiellaceae; genus Exophiala; species Exophiala aquamarina. The sequence continues at coordinate 69,249 of NW_013550561.1, read as the reverse complement.
TAATGGGCCTGATGTCTCGCTTGGTGGTGGCACCAGTGGCCGGACTACCTGTGTAGGCGATGTCGCGGTGGAGGAGTAATGTGTTGATGATGACACATGGCGCTGGACGAAGAGATGGGTGTGTCTTTTCCTAGCTGATCTAGAAGTAATGGACTGCTGTGCTGAGGGGCTCCGGCTAATGGTTTGCCGCATCGAGGGTGGGAGGGCGTGAAGACTATTGATCGAGCTCCATGCCGTGGAGAATAACTTCGAGGTGCTACGCATCCTGACGGGGTCTGAGGGAGCCGGAGGGGCAGCTGCTGGCACACCAGCTGAGCTAAAGCTAAAGCCGAGGAAAGGCAGGGCAAGCCGATGAAGGGGAAAGTAAGGGTGAAGTGTATGGGTTCTTCTACCCAAAATTCGGTGTCATTTTGACGATTGACATCGTATGATGCGAATACCCTGCGCCAAGATATTTTGAAGCTTGACCCGTGTTAGGTGAAAGATGACGCCGCCTTTGTATTAATACTCGTAGATAAGTCTCCTAATCGACTCCTTTCTCCATCGGCCGAAAAACCTGAATATCCTGTACATGGGAACCCTCATGAAGCTGGGCAAGACAGGCTGTGCCCTGTCTGAAGAGTCTGATGAACCTTTCAAAAGCAATTATACGCACCGAGATGGCTCTGAAACCGGCTTATTATTCTCAATCAACCTGGGAATTTTGTCACTCATCCTGATCAACTTTGAAGTCTATGTCGCAAGTGCCAGCCAATCTTTGCAGCGTAGAATGGTCCCTTGAGATGATCTTTCGTCAATTTTTGACACATACTGTTGTTTTCAGTCTCTATGAAGGTTCAACTTTTGTTAATGCCGGTCTGGGAGCACCGGCGCTTTGAGCTTAAAGCTATATGCATCCTCTTTCATGCATGCGAATTGACGTTTCAGAAATATCTTAACCATATTCTCTATGAAGCAAGAAAGCAAGACTAAACGAATCCGCTCACAATTCGAATTGACCAAGATATGGGTTTCGCTGAGGCATGTTGAAGTCGAGAAGACTGACTCGGTGGCTGACGCGAGCCGTTCGAGCGACGCGCCTAACTCCAGTCCCGAACAGCATATTCCTGCCCTGCGACCGAGCCCTCAAGATGAAAAGGCTCTGTGAGGACCTAAGTCAATACCAACCTTTCCGAGATGTATAACTGCTGTGCAAATTCGGCCAGGCACGGGTAGTCCCGATTCCAAATCTGCTATAAAGTCCCTCTTTTCCCTGCATCAAACGAGGCTCTCGAAAGTACTGTGGTAAGAAGCTGTTTTGGAATCAGACTTTTTGCGGTTTAGATGGTTCGCGGTCCTACTTTTCACCGGCCTGGAAGAGCTCACATAGGCTCAATCTGACGGCCAACGCCCCGAATTGTCGAATCTGATCAATGGCACACAAGAACTCTCAGGCCTTGTGGCTTTGCCTCCTTCCTACTTGAATTCCCTGTGGTCCTGGAAAGCGTGGCCGGCCTGAGCAATATCACCATGCTTGCTCCCGGCGACGGTGCCTTTGAAGCACTAGAGACTGATCCATGGGGCGAAGCTCTCAACAATGCTAGCCAAGAAGACTACATCAGTCTGCTTTATTACCCATATCCTCAACGGATCATATGGCAACATCGACGACCTATGAGGCTGTTTCTACACTATTGGATAACACTAATTATACCAATGTCACTGGGAGCCTGGGGGATGGTGCTTTCTTTGACGACAACCAGGGAGTCGTTGGCTTCTGCTCTGGACTAGACATCCACCCAGAAGGGCCTTCCAGCAGCTTCGGGCCTTCTCTGGCGGAGTCCTGTACATTATCGATCAAGCTTCGAACTTACTAGTCAGCCTCTCCAGAATCGTGGCTGGGGAGTAATTCAATAAAACCTCGTTCGTTAGCGCTCTCAACAAGACTGGATTGAAGGAAGAAGTCGAACGAGTTTCGGACATCACATTCTTTTCATGCCCCCTTGCCAAGGCTTCGAGGTTGTACGGAAAATTCTGGCCGGGCTTGGCTCAGAAGAGCTGGAAGGGACACTCAAATAGCACATTGTGCAAGACACAGTCCAATACCACAACATTTTTGAGGGTAGTACTTCTCTTAACACACTTTAAGGCGATAATCTGACGGTCTCCATTACGGAAGACAAGGACATCTTCGTCAATGGCGCAGCGCTCATCTACCCTGATCTTATTGTAGCAAATAGAGTTGACTACCCTATAAACAATGTGCTCAACTCTGAAGCGACATTTAACTTGCCCGTCAATGGTACTGATGGTGGTGTTCCGGCGTTCGAGGGGCCTGTGACTACCCCGGCGCCCACAGTCATGGGAGATGCCGCAAATTCTGAGAGTTCGGCATCGTTGACACTGGTCAATCAGCATGGGCTGAAACAAAGTCACATACATGCCAAAACGTGGGATAAACACGATAATCTCAGTTTTCAGGCAGTTTCTGCAGATTAGTCTAATAGTACATTGGATAATAACAGCAGTTATACTCGCCAAGCACAAGGCTGAGGAACGCCAAGGCTACCTCCACTCGCTCATACCACTTGAATTGACGGACGGTCAATTTTGCTTCTCGAACATGAGTATCTCAGCCATGATCCTGCATGAAATACTTATCTTTCAAAATATTCGGGAAGATGTCGTATCTATCCAATGGCTCTTCTTCTCCCACAAAGATCAACCTCAACCTGGGCAGTTTACCCACATACATTTCCTCCACACAGGCTCCGACCAAGAGATTGCCATGGCGGATAATGCGCAACTCGGATTGTATTTACTCAGCTACACTCCTGCTCCCAGACGAGCTTTACGGCTTGATATGGCAAGCTGTAGAGAGTGACGTGCCGAAAATTAGATACGCCAAAGTCGTGATGAAGCTGGAAGAACTTCTTGATGGGGAATTCCTCAATGAATACATCAAACGAGGCATGCATTTCCGACCAGCTCTACAGCCAATGGCTTCCTCTCCATGTTCTTTTCCTGCGGCTGACAAATATCCTAGGCAATATCCTCATGATCTCAGAAGGTGATACCAGGGCTGACAACGTTTTCTCAATCAAGGAAGGTAAGTCCTTCATCGAAGTATCGCTCGAATCTTTTGATACCAAGATGCTCACCTTCCAGGAATTCTGTCCATGGAGCTCTCGAAAGACGACTATGAACGGACGGGGCTGCAGGGGTCGCCAGTCCGCTCCGGCGGACGGAAACATGTCAAAACGAGATACTGTTAGGACGGGCGATGATGCTAAATCGGATAACTCCTGCTGATTCGGTTCAAGTGATCGAGGTGAACCTTCGCCTTCCATCAATGCTACATGGCAAGAAGGCATTCGACAGAATCGTTTGGGCGGCCAAGAATGTCCTCAATCAGGGTCGAAACTGGATCCTTGCCGACCTTAAAAGTCCCAGCATGGGTGGGTTCCATATTGCTTCCCACTTCGTTTTCAGGTAATGGCTGACAGAACTGGATGGGAAGCTCACCAATCACCACCAATTATTCAACATCACCCAGTATTTCAGGATATTGTGCACTCCACCCAGTTATTCAGTAACGTCCTAGTCCCTTCAGATGTCACAGCCGGCTTCAACATGGCCCAGGCAACTTCAAATCCGACTTTCATAACGGATGACGTCCAAGAATCATTCCACGATCTTCTTGAATACGTAGACCTAATACAACTGGGGTCACCAAGGGTTCAAAGCATGGACCAAGTCGATCCTTTCATCAGTCGCTACTCGGTTCCTGACGATCTTAGTGAAAAGGAGCTTGAGAAGCAGAATGTTAGAGTACTGAGGTGGGAGGGGCTAATATCTGCACAGTGGATGTTGACTTTGCTTTATGCACTGATGTATGTTGTTTGCCCGTTGTTCAACCCGCCTTTACCTTTATTACGTATGTCTCTTGAACGCGAATTGACTGCTGAACAGAACGCAAAGTCGATTATGCGACTCGGCTAGTCTTACGAAGCAGCATCAATGGCTGCTTATAACGGCCACTACGCACAAGAGAGCATGTAAAGGAGGAGCTGATGGCTATAAAGTCCTCCTCCAGCCAAATCCTGACATGGCGACCTCAACGCAGGTTGATGAAGACGCAAACCACAGCGAAGGTCCAGAGGCAATAGTACCAGATCGGGTTGGAATGTCGTGGTCATCAGCTAATCTCGAGTTCATCGCCCAAGGAGAATCGGGGATTCCGTCGGAGCTTCCGAAGCAAAGCCAGCGGCTGGTAACTGGAATTAGCTCAGGGTTTCAACGATTTCTCTGCGCAGAGTACGTCAACGGTGTTAGCTGTCCTTAACATCCATTTGACCCAGCAAGAGCGATTTCGGCGCCTGAGCTAAGTCGTCAAGCTGGGGACCTCCGGGCGCCATCCTACCCGTCAGAGATCTGATCGATTTCCAGTCTTTCTTCATTCTCACCGATGCTTTGGCCGTTATCGAAAATCATCCTGCTGAATCACGAACTTCCCCGAGTTTGTGCTAGGTCTGCACTGAAAGTGGTCAAATACGAGAACTATCACTACAAGCATAAACTCTCTAGCGGTAGGGTAATCCAACAACGTTTCATCGATTTTACGACATCGGAAGCTACCCAGAACTCCCAGGGCAAGCGGTTTGATTCGAATGAAGAACACCTGCACAAATATGTGCTTGCCTGCTCATATTTTCTCAATCTCTGAGCTCATACACGCGGCTTCCTCCTGCTGGAGATCACTTACGACTTGCCAGAATCGCCCTGATAGACTCGCCAATATCTTCCTGTGTCAAGCCTAACCTCTCATTCCACAAACCCCTTGTTGCTGAATAATGGTTCATGTTTCCTTTCCCATAGTATCCTGCATGGATCGTTGCAATCACGCCGTCCCTCTGCCCTTCGCCCCCTCGCGCCGCCTTTTCCATACCAGCCTTCCAAGTCTCCTCAACGCTCGCATTGGTGACCCGAAACTTCTCGCCGACGGCTTTCTCAAGAGTCCGAAGAACATCATTTTGGGTAGTAGTGAAACTGTTGATATAGATGGGCCTGTTCTTGCTTGATTCTGGGTTCTTCAGAATCGCGACAATTGCCTTGCCGGTCTGGGTGAGGTTTGTCGCCTCGAAAGGGATATTGCCCCCGTCCCAAATGACAGCCGTGCGCGCAGGCACATTCCATCCTCCCACACCAGGGTAATCGAAGCCCCAATCAAACAAGGCCCCCGTAACAACAGCGGTCCATGAGATCTTGTCCTGCACTGATTTGAGATATTCCACAGTATCGATCTTGACTTTGATTCCGGGGATGGTCTGTATTGCATTTGGCGACGCAGTATCCAGCCCGAACTCCGAAGGAAGGAACACTTTGACTCCTGCAGCGATGGCGGCATCAATGAGTGAAATCTGACTCTGCAAGCCGGTAAATCCAAGGGTGCTGACAACAGCATCCTGCTCCTTGAATACCTCAGCCAGCGAAGATGAACCGTAGTCAGTATTGATCGCTCTCACGCCCTGGGGGAATGTTGTTTTGGACGACTCTCGCGTTAATGCTGTGACGACAAAGCCGCCCTCCATCAGAGCGTTGACGATAGGTCTCCCAATAGCGCCGGAGGCCCCTACGACGACGACGTTCCTGATAGGGGCAGACATGACAAGGAGGAAAGGGTGGGTTGCTCTACAGTCTTTTGTTTTGGCGCAGCTTCTTATTCGAATAGCAGCACAAAACTTGCGTTGAGAATGTGCGGTTTTGAGACGACCAGTTGAAAAATGCTGGTTCCCTGTCATGATGTGTGTTAAGCTGACGGCACTTAATATATATACATCTAGCGGCGAGACCTGGCCTCGGTAGTAGTATTGATTATTCACAACCTCAAACATTACGGAAGGATCGATTAGAAGATAATTTGTATCTCCAATGCGTCAGTTCTCCGAATCCAGCACTTATTCGATCCTGGCTGCTAGACTGTGGACTTTTTGAGTTCAATAATCATGTCCAACAACCAAGTGAAGAATTACTCATCATAATTTGCAATCATAATGAACCCAAATATTCGGCATTGCTGAAGAGAAAAGGCATTATCTTGCTACCTTCAATGAGGTTGTTTCATCAAACGGCCTTGTCGACAGGACTGGATGTCAACTGTTGCGTAAGCAAGGAGAGTAGATGACAAGGGTTTCCTTGGTTAAGAACAGATCCTATGTATAAGTGAGCCTTCATCTTTGAGGCTCGAGCTCCATGGCCAATGAACATCTAGTAAACTGAATTAATATATTCCCTGATGGTGATTGGATTGAGGCTTGGGCACAGCTCATTCAGGGTGGCCGCGACAATTGCGCCTCCAACTTGTCCACCGCACTGCACTTTCATCATCTGCGCCACCATTTTACCTTTCAAGGCCTTTATACTAAAGTGGTTAGCAAGCTCATCGTCGTAGGACTCGATGCGCTGATCGCATTGCTGCACCAACAAGGTTTGACGGTCAACGTGCACTTTTTTGCCTTCCAAAAGCTCTGCAGCCTCCTCGAATGAGAACGAATCACCTGCTATTCCCAAATGGCCTTGCCAGACTTGCAGTGGTAGATCAACTGCAGCTGCAACAAACTTGCCAACATCGTCTAGATGTGTCATTGTGATTTTACTTGGTTGACCGCTCGCGCCAAGTGGGATGGCTAGTTTGCCATTGGGAATGTCGATGTACTCGAGCATCAAGTCATCTTCCAGTCCACCCAGGGCAAACTCTTTATCCTTCTCGGATGTGAATGTCTTTCCTTGTGCAAAGTAGTTCATGAACCCTCCAGTCTGGAAGTCTGCACAAGCAATGCCGTACTTTTCCGCTACATGAGCACAGACTTTCCAGAGTTCATCCTTGTTGGCGAGTAGATCGACCTGGGAATGTGACAACGGGCCCAGGGACCAGTCTGAAGGAGCAAAGCGGGACACGTTGGCAGCAATGCAAGCTTCCAGGAGATTGAGATGTTGGTTGATCATGTCCTTTGGGTCGGCAATCTTTAGAACAGAGATCAAAGTGTGGACATCCTTGAGCGCAGAAGCCAGCTGCTCTTTGGATCCATAATCGACGTAGATGACCGGTGCGCCATAAAGAGAGGCCGGCGCTTCCTAAACATAAGCATCAGCTCGTAATCGTAGGAACTAAAGTCTAGGTCAAGATGCGGACGGGAACATAGAAAAATAACCAGCAGGTCATCCCTGTGCGCTTGATCCTTACAGTTGAGGTACGAATACTTGAGAGACAAGTCTGGAATAGAAAGGATGAAGAATTGACACTCACTGTTGCATCCAAGCGTTTCCTCGACAGAATCACGCCTTCATGCTTGCCGGTTGCGAGAATCGCGGTCACAATGGACCGTCCTAATGTCGGAGAACTTCCGCCAGCAACGGCGACAAGAACCATTTCGATTTCAGGGGCAAACAGAAGGGAGCAGGCTTATTTTATCTAAAGATGAGATTGCGACAACAGCTCAACTGGACTTGGCTCTCTCAAAAGCATACGCCACAGACATGAACTTAGCATGCATCTCCTCAACGGGGAGGAGGGGCTTGCTTATGATCCCACCCCATTTTCTAGGATCGGGGTTGTTGAAGTTCGCGTATTCGTACCCCTCAAACAAATATGGAGAGATATGGTGAAGATCATATGTGTATGTAAGCTGAACGTCAGGTGGCCAGGTGGGTGCCAGGCACAACCAGGGGTGCTGACCCTCCTGAATCATATACCAAGCCATTGTGAGGGGGCGTGAGTCATGGCGACCTGGTGCATGACGTCATGTGACTTAGAGGCATCACATCAGGGATGGTAGAGGCTCTCAACGCAGAGTAGAATTGTCATCCAGGAGGAGTAATCCCCCAGTAATAGTACTGCCATTGTAGGCCACTGGGACTGATTCTCCGGCCCAACCATGCTCCTAATTTCCACGGTGAGGGTGACTGTAAGCATCTTCTAAACCGGTCCTAGTTTGAGGCTGGTATAAGTTTAGGATTCGCGCGTAGCATGAAATACCTATTGTATTTTCAGTTCATCGGTCGGGCCTTATCAACACCACTCTCGCCCTAATGCCACCCGTGAAGCCACACCACTGCTGCACTCCGACCTCCGCTAGATCAGCTCGATCCCTTCAAATGATTTTATCGCTTGTCATGTTCGGAAGACCCACAGTGATGATACCTGGGTGTGGCGCCTGCGCAGCCGCCTTCAAGCATTCCTGACCAGCAAATGGGGTCATTACTTTGTCCTAATTCTCGTCTCCCTCGACATCGCGTGTATATTCGCCGACTTCCTCGTGTCATTGCACATCTGTGAGCACACTGGCGATACGGGATTCAAGCGTCGAGACTGGACTGGGTCATGGCCAACAAGGTCCTTGGATCTCTCAGTCTAACCTTCAGCTGCTTGTTCATGGCCGAATTGCTCGGCAGCGTGTTTGCCTTTGGGCTCGGGTGAGCGTCCCTTCCGCTGAGAGCCGTCCTTGAATCTCGCTGAGTGACCTATTGTTGCTAGTTACTTCCACTCTAAAGTTCCTCGTCTTCGACGCCACAGTCATCGTTGCCGCGTTCATCGTTGATGTTCTCTTGAGGGGCCCACTTGAAGAAGCCGGCTCTCTCGTGGTTGCGCTCCGCCTCTGGCGTGTCTTCAGAATCATCGAGGAGTTTTCGTCCCGGGCCGAAGACGAGCTGGCCGAATTACAAGAACGGATCAGTGAGTTGCAGCATGGGAAGGCCGAGGTCGACAAGGGGAACTAGGCTTTGAGAATGAGAGTGAGGGCAATGTCTAGTGCTGATGCGGATATTAGAGGAAATGCGAGCGAGAATGTGAGCGCACATGGTGGCTGAAGAACAAATGCCGGAATGTGCGCCCGCCGAAGCAGATCCGTAGTCTCGACTGGTGACTGGTGATTGGGGACATCATCCCTCCTACTAGCAATAATAGATGTGAAGTAGACGAGAAGAGAATTCTTATTGTTTCAATTTGAGGCTCGCTAATGATGCTCTTTCTGCAGTACACAAAATTGAAATTCAAGTGAAGGTCCATTGACATGTGTCCACAGCACACGTCGACACCAAAATTTAGAACCATCCAGGTAGGGCTGCACTCGCCGGCAACAGCTGGGTTCTGATGTTTGTTCATCCTGCTAGACTACGATTGGGCACGATCACACTCCTCGATAAATCGATATATGCCTTCGATCCCCTCATATCCCTTGCCGCTCCTGCACCCTGATGGTCGATTCCATGATTGCGCCTGACCGGACCCGAAAGGAGGCATGTCTAGATGTCTTACCACATGTTCGTCCTGCACTTCGCTTGGATGAAGACTCGAATATCCCGATGGTGAAGACAACCAGGGGTTGGGACCCAGCGCATCATCGATAATTTCGAAGGCATCTGCGCTTTGGCTCGTTTCTGAAAGATGGGAAAAGCCTGCCGATAGCTGTTGCGCGGGCGAAAGCATCTCATGCCACTCGACGCGGTCTCGCTTGACGCGTTTGGCAGGGTGGCTGAAATACTCCACTACCTCAGATGCTGCACTTGGAAGCTCGCTTGGGGCATAGGGAAACAGAAGAGCCATTTCAACGCCATTGTCGGACTCGAAATCCTCGTCTTGGCCAACGAGTCCGCGCCTTATGCCCAACTCGCTACACAAGGTGTCGACGGTATCTGCATCGCAACCGGGAAACTTAACCCTCAGAGTCGTACTGTCATGGAGGGAAATAGGTAAGTCGCCTAGGGTTGCAAGATGCTTTAGATCATTCATAATTGCAGCGAGATCCTTGAGCGCCCGTGCAAAGTCAATGGAGAGGTTGGACATCAGTGTGGCATTGTTCAAGGTATCTTGCTCGATCTCATAGTCGCAGGCGGCGGCTGAAGGCGATCGAGGAATGCTGGCGAGGGGGCCGATGGCAGTGATAGTTGGCGTCACCTTGAAGTCGACGTAGGATCCTGGTGCATTGACGGGAGACATGTCCATCACGTATCTTGCATCTTCCTGGGCGCTGGAGACGGCTCGGAAACGTTTTTCTCCTGTTCGGGGATTGGCACCGTCGAACCTCGCTTTCTGGCCAGAAAGCCAGAAGGCGCGCACTGCTTGGCTAACATTCTGCACAACCTGGGCCGGAGCTGCTGGTCCATGGGAGAAATATCTGACTCCTCCCACGCGACCACTTCCCAGACTATACCCTCCAGCAGTGCGAGATAACGTGCCGCCAGTAAGATTCGGACGAAGAGTGGAGGCAAAGGGTGCACGCCCGGTAAACTGTCGGACAGCGGCGGCTGTTCGCGAGAAAGGATGGGTTGCAGTTTGAGAGGATTTGGTATTTACACCAGATTTAGAGGAGAAATGGCGAGCAGTGCTATTGATACGGTGGCTGGAGCTGTACCATCGACTCTGGGTCTGGCGGATCTGTGCAAGTCGACTTACAGGCTGACGCTGGGTGACTCTGGCGTACGCAGGTTGAACTTCTGCTTCAAGGGTTCGAGAGGCTTGTGGAAGTTTATCACGGATGATTCTGCCTGTCTTTTCAAAGGCGAATCGAATCAGCCTCATCGCCTTCGGGACGAGGAGGTGACCTCCAGAGCCTGCCATGATGTTTACCCACCTGGCGTGTATGTAAGATGCTGAAGTGACGATGCAAGGATGGAAGACACAGAGGTGTTGATGGTGGCAGGCAGCATTTGCCACCCATCGAATCCCCCGCAAAAACAACTTGCGAACCAGGCCCCTTCGGGAACGGACCGGTCACGTGGCATCACGTAAAGGATCACGGGACTTATCTCTTGGCGTTTGGATGCCTCCGCGGCGGTGCCGTTTTCAACACATTCTCCATCCTCTTTGAGAACATTCTGGATATCGCTAATATGCCAGTAATGGCATTGTGGATGTCTATTGCATTCGTCAGATGTGAACCACTGGTTACATCCTCTGGTCATAATACACGTTCGTAGCCATGATTGGCCATGAACCGATGATCACAGTTCTTCAACGCCTCCTTTTCCAGTCGTCGGCGTCCCCAAACTTCTCGATTACGAGACCTGCAGACCCTGGATTCTCCAAGCCGGCTTCGAGCTGCTTCTCATAGGAAACCTCTCGCAGCCTCTGAGCTTCTCTTGGCGTCAGTGCCAGGTAAACCTCGACTCCAACTCCATGGAGAAAGATTGAGATCCACAGGGACATGCCAAATCCGATTCTTAATGAAGCGCCAATCTCTTCCGCACGATCCCCAAAATTGACATGGACGATATTGAGCCCATCCTTGAGAACCCTTGAGTTCGACAAGCAGTTTGCATAATTCTCCACGAGGTACGAAGATCCGTGCATGGATGACAACACTCCGCAACTCATGATGACGTTATAAGACCCGATGGCCGTGACCACCTGTGCGGCTATTATCATGATAATGCGAGTCGTGATGATAACTCCCATAATCACCATTGTTCGGAGCATCCATGCTCTATGCTGATCAATCTGGAGCATCTTGACATTATAATACGCAAGAGCCATGCCCGTAGTGGTGTAAATCACAAGCACGCCAACTGCTCCTTGTGTTGCCAGATCACCACCGAATGCCCGGCGTGTAATCATCAAGGCACCGACATTGCCAACAAGGAGGAGCAGGATCACCAAATAACCATTGATGCGGTGGAATAATAAGCATCGGTGTCTAATCGCAGGAACGAATTGCCACACCATTAACAAGCCAGCAGGAATTACTCCAGCCAGGTGCAGTGTTATTCCCACGCGCCGAGATCCTGTTTTGTACCAGTACCATTCGCCGGGAGAGGAGCCTTCTCGAAATCGGCGACCTACGTCGAGATACTGAAGCCTTGCCAGACTGAAACCAACCATGGCCCCTGCAAGGATAATAACTGCATTCGTTAGCAAAGAGAGATTGCTACCATTAAGGGTGCACTATTCCTACACAGTGGTACGTTGTATCCTCTGTGGAAACCAAGCGAGGTGAACAGCCTTCCAAAGCGGCTTGGGCTTTTGCCAGCTGCCAAGGACTTGCGAGCCTGATGGTGGCTGTCTGTAGATTGTTGCTTAAATTCACTTGTATCCATGGTTGCGTTCCTGGGCAGGATTGTGTGCATGGACTTGGATCTTTATGCTGCAAGCATCGATCTGCGTTCGAAGAGATGAATAGTGTGGATGGATTGAAACTTGCGATTTTCTGCAGATCCAACAGTACTCCCTGAATGGGGATGCGAACGCCTTTATATGCACCATGGCGAAGCACGGAAAGGGCGTCGTGCATGCAAGAAATGGAGCCAAATTACTCCGTGACGTTGGGGATATATCGAGACACGCGCAAAATGAAGCTGGATCGAGGAAAGTGCATTGTTGTCAGTACTTCGTATCGCAGCCCTACAGTGTCCAGGCTCCCACTATTTCTATCAAAGTTTCTGGCGGTCGACGTATCTTCTGCGTATAGCTTAGATGCGCGCTAGATCGGTGAGCCCTGAACATCTGTTCCTTTGTTCTTTCCATCCGATCTTCGATGATCGGTCTATTCTCCGATCACTATATGGAGAACAAGCACAAACGAAAAGGGCTAGGTAAAGAATCGATGACGATCGCCAATCCCACCTCCTGGTATATCCAGCCAATCGAATCGTTGCCAAGCAAAGCACGGCACAGTCGAAGAATAGCACCACTTTGGGAAGAGATCAGCAGTAATTTTCAGTCACAACCATATCTCTCACGGTCACGCACCCAAAAATGCTACCTTCGAACATCTCTTCGTACATAATCGCGATATGACACGCTTTTAGGAACTACCAGTCGATGGCCATGTTTGCACGGAGCTATGGTTGGCGTACCTCGTTCCAAAGCGTGCGTGAACTGCAGAGCGCGGCGAAAAGGCGTATGCGACCACCTAATGCTCCAACTGTACTTGTGACGGCAAGCTCTGACTATGGCTTACAGTGCGATGCTGGACGCCCCTCTTGCAGCCAATGTACCGACAGAGGTGTTGCATGCAAAGGCTATCCAACTACGTTGAACATTCGCTTCGAAAACCCCGGGGCTAAACTGACTGGAGCCGTGCCTGGCTATGAGGCCAAGCGTCCTAGAAACGCTATTGCCATCCGCAATCGGCTTCCCGAGGCTGCGTTAGCTATCCTCCCGCAGACATGTAACACAGCGGCTCTCCGATCTCAGCTGTATGGTCAATATATCGAGGAGTATCTCCCCCATTCGTCGGGGGTATGGCCTGAACTCCAGACTGATTTAGAAGTTCTACCTTCCACTTCATGGCTGCACGCCGCGTCTTCTGTCCCGGCTTCCACTCCGCTTCTTCCCGATGCCCTCGCCGCCCTGTCATTGGCACATCTGGCTCAAGGCGCGAAAAGGGCCGAGTTCCTCTATCAAAGCCGCACAGCGTATGTCCGAGCTCTTCAAGGGCTCAACAAGGTCCTTCAAAGGGATGGTCAACATCTACAAGATGACACTTTGGCTGCGGTAATGGCCTTGAGTATTTACGAGGTAAGCAATTTCAAGCAACCTTACTTTGTAGACTGGGCCGATTTTCGATCACAGATGCAAAGTGGTTCACGCACACGGGCGCAAGGATGGGTTTCACACATCCGAGGGGCGCAAGCACTGGTACAGTTGCGAGGCCAACGAAACTTTTCCAATTCTTTCAGCGAGAGGCTATTCCTCGGTTCTAGGTTAACGGAGGTAATGCTGAACAGCCGCTGACTGCATTGACTGTGTTCAACTGAGGCTTTAATAGTTTATTTCCGCTATAGGAAAACGAAAAGCCAGCCCAGCAGCTCTCCTGTGGTCGACAGCTCACACACAATTTGAAACACCTACCCATATCCAGCTTTTCGAGATTTTGCACTCTTTGCCTGGAATCATGGAGTTAGCAGACAACATCAACCCATCTGAACTGGAAAAGTTGTCTCAGGCCAACCAAGGTAGATACACCGCTCTTTTCGACGAGCTAGCCACCAATGCACTCAAACTAGATGAACAATTGAATGTGTGGTATGCAATATTGAAAGCTCAGAATCAACACCACCATAGAGGTGAGCTATACTGGAGATCGCCTTCTACATTATACAGGCAGCTTCCGCCCAAAAGCCCCGTCAGAGACTTGCCGTTTGAATTTTTCCATTGTTTCCCGGACTCAGACATCGCTCAACAAGTCGTCCTCTACTGGTCTGGCCGTCTCCTTCTTCAGAGCACTATATGGCTGGCGAAGGAACGTCTCCTTCGCGCTGGTTATAGTGCTGCCTTCGGCACGCACCCTTCGTCATCAACCTTGAGTCTCACATCCGGCGCGACGGGGTTAGGACTAGAAGCTGCCCATACACTGCCTCAGGCCCTGCCTCCAGAAGCGCTGTTGATCACTCAGTCTCTCGAATACTTTGTCCATCCGGATATGGGCTTCTTGGGCACCAACTTTGTGGGGTTTCCCATGGCAGTTGCCCAGGGAGCCCTTGGGCACTTCGAAGCACCTGAACTGGCATGGTTTGATGTTGTTTTTGAGCGGATGCGTCAGATGAAGTCTGGCTTGAGGGGATTTCTCGATGAGATGGCACGCGGGACTGGAGATGCACAGCTTAGATTATTAAGGGTCTAGCTCTATTGCTGGTCACGACGCTACACGTGTGCTGCTTTACACACTGCTCAACTGACGATGTTGACAGATTGTCTTTTCACACTGCAATGACGCCTCATGGTTGAGTTGTCTGAGGATGCTTCCCAACCGTTTCCTGTGGACAGTTTCAACTCCTCGACTTGGGAAACTATAATATTGGAATTCATCACTAGACACTAGAGAGTCCCGGCGGTTTCTCTTAGCATGGGCTTTTTTACGCTGAATTGGTTATGCTACTTAGAGTCACGTGCCGCATTCATCGAATCTATCATCAGGTGGGGGGCCTGAGCGGTCAGAGCCGCCTATCAACTCGGAGGCACGACACATTTGCTGATGGTGACTCATGAATAAGAATAAATGCTCAAAGTTGAAAATCAGCATTCGGATAATTGTCCGTATTTTAACACCATCCATTTTTCCAAGGGAGCGGACTCTCTGAGACCGAATAAGAGGAATCGAAGTGATTTTGATTCGAAACTATCCAATTTCGTTTATCTCTAAAAGAAAAGTCAACATGACTTCGAGAAGCACGAGCGATTTCGATCCATTCAATATCACCATTCCCCTCGACCAATTCGACTTGGTACTGTCCGTTCCACACCAATCTGACGGAGAGACAACACTGAAGGCGCTCAACGACCCGCGTGTGTACATGAACCTCGAAGGGCCTCCATACCCCTACACGCCCAAAGATCGGGACACCTGGTATAAGATTGTCAGGGACGGAGCAGATTTTCACCAGCAGCAATGGGTTGAGCTTATGAAGAACCGCGCTGACGATATAAGAGGAGACAGCCAGAAGGATGCCGCTGCCGGTAGCAACCACAGAAAATGGGTCGGTGGTGGCCAGTGGGCTTCCACAATCCGAGCAAAAGTGCGGCAGTCTGGACCTGTTGCACAAGGAACAACGTATCCTTTCATTGGTGAGATCACAGTTCGTCGCAGTGGATTTCCGTATATTCGGGATACTGAGGTTCGGCGCAAGACAGTTGGAGTAAACGCGGAGCTTCCTCCTGGAGATCCCAATATAGTATGGGAAGTTGGCTTCTACTTGATCCCCGAGTACCATGGTAAGGGCATCATGTCTGTAGTCTTGACCAACTTGAGAGATCAGTTCTTGGTACCATACATGAACGTACACCGGCTGATTGGGACCTACTTTGAACACAATGTGCCGAGCAGACGAGTCTTTGAGAAATGTGGATTCCAATTCTTGACCTTCGTGCCGAAAGGGGCCACGTTGGCGCAATCGAAGATTGACGCATCCGGATTGAAAGACGGAGAAATTGGAATAGGGGTTATGGAGTGGCAGAGCACTGGTGCTGCATGATTGTCAAGGAGTTATTACAGCAGGCTGTGTTCGAAGTCTACAAATGACGGGTAAGTCGTTACTTGCGTATTATGAAGACGTGGGAGCCTTCGTCAAGCACATTTGGTCATGTCCTCAGAATGGCCCATAGGCCATGACTGGCAGGCATAGAATTGATGGAAGCTTGCCATCAGCAGATATCGGGTAGTGGTTGGGAATACCAAAATCGAAACAAGACAAGGATTGTTGGTCTTAAGGAATCCCCGTTAGGCATCAAGCACATCACCGGGCATGGGCTTTTAGAAACAGGCAAGCAGAAGTGAGAAATCCGGGGTCTGGCACGTAGAAAGGGAATGATACTAGATAAACTCATAGGGCCACGGCCCACTGATTGCTGTTGGAAAGTTAGCGACGAATACGCATTGACGTTGGCACAGCTACCAGCAGTTGACTATTCAATTGCTGACATAATCTTGAGCTATGTTGCAAAATTGCCGGAAGATTGCTATCGTAGTGAAATATAATGAGAAGTGTTTTGGTATGGGGATTTCGCTTGCCACTTGCCAAGAAGCCGAATTTGCCCTTCAGAGGATACTGAAGGTAATTCATTCCGAAACATGTTGGTTTAGTGGTATTTGCACCCGGCTCTAGATAGCTGCAAGGGTAGCCAGGGCACCTTTCCCGCTTCCTTGCCTCCAAGCGGCGCGAAGTCGTAACTCATTGACAGGGCCTGGCTCAATTTTCTGGGAGAACAAAAGAACAAATCCGGAGACAGTCACGAGCCAGGCAACTGTCAATCTCATTAATGGCTCCAGATCATGTACAACCCAGCGTAACCTGGTGAAGATACGATGGCCGTCTCAAGCACTTTACATTGGACCCCTGCCATGAACTATGATCCATGCCAGTGCGCGAAGTTCTGTCGCAATAACCACATAAGTTGCGCGCTTTGGGTTCATGCGCCGATTTGGTAGAAAACTGGAGTTGCAATAGATAACAGGAATTGGCATGTCTTCTCCACTAGAGAGTGTTTCGATATCTGATGCGATAAATTCGAAAGGCTGAGGATGGGAAAAATATTTGAGTTGGGATCGTGTGAGACTCATCGTCCTCGCCGGCGCGGTGACGAGCTCCTGGGCATTTCGTGGTGATAGAACGAGTTCTGTTGTAATCTTATGTATGATACATGAGAACAGGCTAACTGTGCCCTTCTTCCAAAGTAGCGGCGCTCTCGTCGAGAAGCATTTGTGGCTTGGTTAGTGAAGTATTGCTCTAATGAGGCTGCATGCTCGTAGGATGCTAAGACAGAGCATGTACCCTGGGTGACTCCGTGCCCACTCCTGGCACGGAGTACAGTACATACACCGGAGAGCCCCTTGACACAAATGCAGAAACCCCAGAGGTTGCGATTCGGTAATCTGCGGCAATCGCCAGAAGACTTCGATCGTTCCGAGTCTGAGAAATTCAAGGACCCCGTGCTTCTTCCAGGACTAGTATGAACTAAGCCAAACACAGACTAGTCCCGAAGCGCTTAAGCGAGATGTTAGCCGGAAAGGGTCTAGCTTCGGATCCTACCAAGCTAATCTCTTCCGTCCCTGCGGATCTTTGACGATCTCGACTTACGCCACATCTATTAGTGTCCATTAGTGCCGGCTGTTTCCTGCACGCTTCCCCATCTCCAGACATTCCATGCTACAGACTTATCAAATCTGCTTCGCTTTGGGCATCCGTGCGGAGGAGGCAGTCGACGGCTGGAAGCTGGAACGCCTCTCTCCCACTGTGGGCGCGTACACTCTTACCCTTTCCTCGCAACACCCGTAGAGCGAGAACAAGAACCCTGCCAATAGCGCACCACGTTTAGCTAGCTTCCCAGGCACTGACCTTGAAAGGGTCCCTTCGCGGCTCTAGTCCCTCAAGGCTGGGCAACCTTCGCCGGATGGGGGCGAACTTGATTACAATGGCGTGCCGCTTGCTGGGTGGCTCTTTTTCTGCGCTCTCCCAGACGCCACATGGGCATGTCCTTGCCATGAGGATGTTCTTTCAGCCGCACTGCTTGACCTGCATTGGCCTCCCAGCCCAATGGCCCCTACGTTGACTTTCCCCACTGCATCTTTGGCTCTCACATGCGGCTGCAATTGAGGTGATCATGGCTGACTAGGGTTGATCGATGGTTCTCAGTCGGTTTCGCCTTGACCTTGAGACTGGTTGGGCCCTCGGGCCAGATGCAGCACCTCGTTTTAACGTGCTTGACCCAGCATGAACCTCAAGAAGGTGCCATTTCCCACTTGCGTTGGCTGTCCCATCCTTATACCGCGAACACAATCCACGATCTCTGTCTGCGGCCGATTCAAAGAGCAAAGCATCTGGGCTTCATGTCGACGCTGGCGTGCCACAGGAACCCCCAGATTATGCCAGATCAAGGCATCTCTCGACCAACTCTTGATATATCGGGAGCTTTATGCTCACACATCCCTCTATACTTTGCAGCATTGCCAGCCGCTAGGTCCGAAATGACCCCGGCTGCGGCATCTAGGCTCCTGTACATCTCAAGTTGGAAGCTCCATTCGGAGACCTCACAAGAGGAGCCCAAGCTACGGAAGCTTCTCGGTCATATCTCCATATACGACAAGACTAGAAAATTCCCTCACACGGCATCAGACTCGTCGAAGGAAGGACCCGACACTAAAACGCCCCCATACCTTGCATATCAAGTACCTTCGTTCAAAGCATTCCAGGCTGCTATCCAGGACCAATTGGCTAACTTGGCGAAAATTGCTCCAGCCTCAACTCTGTCCGGCACAGATCTCTCTGAAATTGGGCAAGAGGAGGAGGAGGAGGAGGACGACGACGACGACGGAAGCGATTATGATTCATATGACGGCGATGAGTGGACCGATGAAGACACGTCAGCGGACAGCGATGAATCATTCACAGATACTGAGAGCCTGGAGGGACCATGGTCGGAATGCACCAGCCCGACTGAAGCTTGCAGCGACGAGGAAGAGCATTCGGATCAATGGGCTATCCGACCCGTTCCAATAACGATTCAGCCACTAGCCTCTTGAGATCCGGTAGAGCTGTAAATGCTTGGCACCTTTCAGCTTCGTGTTTGCCGGCGGCGCACAACATACGAGCAATTCCTGCTTTTGACGTTTCCAAGCGAGGCGCTGATCGATTGGCGGGTTGTATTGAATGCTCCGCATGCTTGGTGGACAGCTTATTTTTGTATAAAAACATGATTCCCAACTTATGTACAGTTCAATTGATCGAGCCTTGATAATATGAGCATTCGAACCCACGATGCCCGGTTCGACATTGGGGTCCTTTCTCTAGTGTGGCCCTCAAGTCTTCACGAAACCCTTTCGAAACCATAAAGCTTGTGGAACGCCCTCGCTGATTGTCGCGGTATCCCCACAAACGCCATACATGTCATGACTGATAAAGCGCAAGCGAATATTGCTAGCATTGTTCTTTCTTCATCTAGCTTTTCCAACCAACCATTTATTGACATCAGCCCCTTCCAAGAACCATTTGGAGCTGTCGAGACTGGAGTTCTTCTTGGCATATCGAGTGCCCACTCTGCCACCCGATCTAGTTGCCTGTAGCAAGACAAAGTCAGCTCTGGTCTAGCTATCTGGATCATGTTCCCCTGTGACCCTCTTGCTGAAGTCGATAGGCAACATTTCCAATATCAGGTCAAGAAGACTTACTGCGTATAGCACGCCAGTAGCAGTAACAACTGTTCCAGTGGTGAAGACAGCCCGCATGAATGTTCGCTCTCTAGGCTTCATCGCTGTGGAGGAGTATCGTACAGGAGCTGTCAGCCGCGGGCCCATTCCGACCACAAAGCGGCGAGATATCAGCGGAGCGGTGTTCATTTTAGATAAGAGTTGATTATGTAACGGAGGGAGCGGAGAATCGGGAGAGAAAAGCTGCTAAGAACAGTCCTTTGTAACTTGTGGCTTTTGATTTGCGAAGATCGAAATAAATGCTTGTTGCGAGGTAACCTACCTGGCCTGGATAGTCCTCATGGCTTTTAAGAACACTTTTCAGCACGAACATCGAATTATCGCAACAACATGGTGAATTCCGACATACTCCTACGTGAAGGAGCGGTTCGTGATCCCATCAGCAGACCTGAGCGTCATCCAGCAGCCGTACAGCAAACAACATCAGGTGCTAGAACCTCATATCACCAGTTTGGGCACAGTCTAAGCGAGGCTGCCATCTTGTGGTCACCAGCGGCGGTCCCCGGAAATCACTCAGGCTGAGAACAACACGGCAGGATGAGCCATGAGGCTGAAAATCCCACTTCTCCATCAAGGCCTCCTCGTCACGGGTTGGACCGGGCTGCTCGGATTGTGTCAGGCCACGCAGCTCTCAGATTACGGTAATTACAAGGGCAAACGCTGAAACTCGGCCTGAAAGTGGTGTCATTACGGTCAGCGCAAACAGTCTCCTGCTTGAGGGTGTGGAACTAGATCGACGTGGGGCTAGACCCGTCGACCGAAACACACGCGTGAATTTGGGTGACTGCACGTGACTCGCTTACTGTATTTGAGCTCTATTATTGGCGAAATTGCGTTCACGTGACTGTTATTAATACGTCACCCCCTGGTCCGTGGTGTGACACCCCAACATCCTCACCACGTCGAGACGCCGGCACTCCGTTCTTGGGGGACTGCCAAACCTCGCCGAGTGAAATCTCTCAGCCGACGCTCCCTCGAACAGACATCAGCGTCGTCAACTCCACAAAACACCTCACACCCTCGATCACTGTGGCCTGACATTCTCCCTCTCTTCAATACCAATCCAAAATATACGTCTACCAGTCTTAGCGTTTACCAAAGATCACGCTTTGCCCCTCGTCTCACGGCCAATCCCCGTCATTTCGTGGATAGAGAATTTCCGCCGTAGCGCTTTCTGGCAGCTAGTCGTCGCTAAGGGGCACCAGCAAGGCAAACCTGCGAGGCTTCCCATACTGTACTGAACACTTTCCGTAAGCTACGGGACTGGTCGAGCACGCTAGGAGGCCGACACGAAACAGGGACGGAACGAAGCAGCAATGCCATTCAGTGCGCTCTATCGAGTGCCAGATGGCTCTCATGACTTTCAAAACCAGCAGAGATTCCAACGTCACCATTCGCAACTAGCCATTGTCGATCCTGACACCGTAGATTACAGCGAGTGGCATGAGATGGACTTTACCACTGCACCCCTCAATTCCTCCACCCCCAACTCAGCTTCTCATCACCCAAAATACTCGGGCACGATGGACACAGACGTCGATTCGCTGGCCTTTGTGCGATCTCCTAACAGCCAACGTCACAATTCCACCGCCTCACCTCACAGCCAACAACAGTCTCCTGGGGCTCACTCACTCTCAGGAGACCTTTACACCACGGGACCTTTCTCCTACTCGCAACTTCTCAACATGGACTCGGACCTCTCTTCCATGGATCAGTCGAGCCTCAGCAGCTCACGCGCTGATTACAGCTCCAAGATGCTCAACGACAACAGCACCATCGCAACTTCTTTATCAGGATCTGACTCTCTCAACGCCTCGCCCCCAGTCGCAACGCTGGATCCCATTGCCATCAGTTTGGCTTCCAAGACGGGGCCCAACGAGAAACTCTGCCCTCTCATAGCTGGTCAAGTTGATTCGTGTCAGCCACAGCGCTGTGGCCCTGATGCTCCTTGCATGAATTTCACCACTCTTCCTCCGATAGAAGAATGCACTTCGGTGCCTTGTATCACCCAAGATCCTTCCCCTAACGAGACCATGATCACCAGCGACAGCGTATCCGTCTCTGTTCACTCGCGACCAAGCTACAGTGCGCGAACGAGTACGGTGAACTCTGCACGACGCTCATCTGCGTCCTCGAATGATTTTTCACTCCAGGCAGTTCCCTTACCACCACGTCGTAATGCCACCGGACCAGCACGGCGCCGTACAGCGGTTCGCTCGCAATCATCCACAATCGCCCCGACCATCTCGAACAACATGGGCTCGGAGGACGAGGATGACGACAACTCGGCCTCCAAACCCATGGCACCTAGCAAAGCCGACGCGAAGCAACGCGCCAAGCAGGCACACAGCCTCGTCGAGCGCAAGTATCGCGAGAACCTCAACGCCAAAATTGCTCAACTACACAACACACTTCAGTCATCTCACTACGGTCCCAAGGTGGGACAAGAAGATGATAGTGATAATCCAAATGGACCAATCGCCGCCATACCGGCCAGTAAAGTACGCAAGAGCGACGTGCTGACTGAGGCGATGAACTATGTCAACCAAACTGAGGTTGAGATGCGGCATATGGAGAACGAAATTCATCGACTTAGTGAGCGCGTCAGAGTGCTCGAGAAATTGGTTCGGTGCGAAGATTGCAGTCTACTGAAACAAATGGTCAATTTACAGGTCCAAGCTGTCTGAGCTGGAATGGCCTTTTCTGTGGGGAGGAAACTGGTGTTGAAAATCTTATTGCATTTGTCATGAACACTTGGCGTATTTTGTTTACGCATGTCAACGGAATCTCGTGTGTGTGAATGGAACATGGGTGGGTCTTGAACCTCGCGGCGTCGAGGATGGTTCAGGAAACGGCGGTCGAGGTGCAACTTGAATTATGGATGGTGTTGACACGAGACTAAGGTATTGATTTTCTTGTTGAGCCCAAATTGTGCGCAATTTGACCCAGAATGAATGGATACTTGAAGATATCCATGGTTTTTGCTAGGCTCGTTGGCCGCTAGCCAGGACTGCGTGATGCTCTGGCTCTCTTTCCCCTTTGCCGGCTCCTCCCTCCGAGATGTCACAACGACTATCTATGATAACATCTAAGACGCTGGCTTAATCCGTGTGCAAATAGGAGCAATGACTAGGCAAAAGGACGGCATTCAAGGTTACAAAAATCCCATGCCTCTTGTTTATATGCTTGAGCAAAACATTGTATGATGGCAGAGTCTGGTCCTGTCCTGTTATACCACAAATTGTGTTTGGCGTAAGCATTCATCTTCGTCTGGATGTCGAGTTCATCCTAGGTCATACATTCCACAACCATTGCTCTAAAATCTCCAATGTATCCGAACTCATTGTGTTGGATTCTTTTGCCGATCACATCTTGTTTGAATACGCTGAGCCTGACGTGAACTCCTTGAGTTTTTTCTAGAACGCCCAAACATTTCATCCATGCCTGCTTTAGGCCTGGAGTGACAATAGTGGCACTCATTCAATAGTAACCTTGACACCACCGTGTTTCTGCTGAGCTTCGTCCTCGACGCTGCGCTTGGGTACATCGATCCGCAAAAGGCCCCCGTCAAGACGAGCCTTCAATTCTTGGATCTCAACATCGTCGGGCAATGTGAAAGTGCGTCTCCAAGGGCCAAGTCTTCGCTCTGAAAGCAAAACGGTGGGCCGGGTGTCGGTCAGCAGTTCAGCTTCCACTGTCTCCCGTGATGGTGTGCGCTCAATGGGGCCACCATCGGTCGTCGGTTTCTGCAAAGTGATTTCAGCGTGTTGTCTACAAAGACATGCCATCCGGAAGAGTTCGGCTGATGACGGCACAGAAAACAAGAGATGCTTACCCTGTCATGGCCGGCCTCTCTGGCCCAGCCATCATCCTTGCCTTCCCATACCTTCTCTCCTTCCTCGCTATCGAGGAGACCAATATTTGCAGGTCGCTTGACGTTCCCTTGCACCAGGAGCGTATGTGGGCTTAGCCATTGGATCAACAGGCTCTCCTTGTCAGTTGTACCGGGAGTCTCGATTTCGATGTGGTAAAACCGTAGGGATTCGCGAATGTCGGTAGCTGGCGCCCATGTACCTGAGCTAGAAGTCCTGATACTGTCCGGAGCGTGTGGTCCATGGTAGTGCGCCCTCAGAGTCAAGTTATGAAGTGAGATCTGGGGGAATTGAAAATGGTGTGGGAAGGCTGGGTGTGGACCCGGGTGAGGTTGAATTGGCTCACCGAGGGCGCCTCCAGTCGAAGCATCAAGAACTGGATTGGCCACAGCGCTCTCCTCCACGAGGCGGATGACGTAGTTTGAAGGCACTGCGTAAGGGAGTCCCGACATCGCTGATGGTGAGTTGCTGGATGGAAGTGCTGCGAGGCGAACGGGTGAGTGATCAGGAGGGCGGCAGCAGTGTTCTGGTTCAGGCGCTAAGGTGCTAAGGTATTTTCCTATCCGTCTGAGTGTCTGTCTTGCTTGTGCACCGAGAAAGCTTCCCTTGCAAAGAGGTGATCGCATCTGTCTTATACCAAATATGCCTCCGGCAATTTAGGCTGTCGATCAGCCACATGAGACATGATCACCTCCATGTCCCTAGCTGTCCCGACCATCCTGTGAAGATTGATAATAGCTCGGGGGAGGAAGTCAGAGCTACGTCAATTATGGGATGACACCAGGAACGACAAGCTCGTGCAGGCTTGTTTCGGGGCTGATAAGCCGAGTTCGCTCTGCTGCACGAGGCTTTGATGCGAGTATCATGAGATGATGAGTAAGGTCCAAACGCTCTGGGGCATGGCGATCCTTGTCCAAGTCAAGTGAACGTGGCTTGATTGGTGCAAATTCACACCTCCTCTGGTTCTCCTTGCCATGTTCTGTGCATTGGGGGTTGGGAATGCATTCCCACGCTGTCAAAATATAGCACGTTAGAGCTCATACCCATGCTTCAGGGCGGCATTGTTAGTGAGGGCTGGTGGTGATACTGGCTCGAGCACTATTTTTGCACTCAAGTGGCCCGAAGTGGGTGGAGAAGGCCTAAATCGCATGGAAAGCAGAAACTACTCAATCCCAACAGAATAACCTTTGGCTCGTGAGGAGGCACAATCCGCAATAGCATTGTTGAAATGTATAGAGAAAACTCTCTTGCGATCAAAGGACAAACTGGTTCGCGGTAAACCCATCAGCAATAATCACGCGAGGCTGGGCCTGAGCAACTTAGGATTTCACAGGATGGTTGCAATGAGAGAGCAATCGAACCTGGTGGTCTGATCCAAGCACGTGTGCCGAAGCGTTGTGAAGTCAGAATGAGGGAGATACAACGCATACCTTTATAGGCCTGAAAGCTCCCGGCCCGGGGGTGGGGTGGGGGGGGGGGTTGGGGGGGGGGGAAAGGGGGCGGTTCTAGGCGCCGACTCGTAAGGGCTGAGGGACCCAAGGGTAGGGACGTTAGTTAGCGTTGGTGGGTTATGGTTTCATGCCAACAACTTCAACGAGCTTTACTCCGCCAATACGTGTATTATCATAATCCAAATCTGATTCTTTCATAGGAGATGTCTATGTTTAATAGTGTGCAGTCTATTAGGACACAATCTGTGGTAAACAAGAGCGATAAAATGCGTGTAAGGCAACCCAGAATCAATATCCCGCCACCGGCCATGTCACCCGCCCACGCCCGCCTATCTTGGTAGATCGAGCAGTCGCGTCCGCCCGGAGCGCTGCATCCTAGGTTGCTGTGGAACAGTTTGGGCCTGATCGCATTAGACGTACATAGTACTTTATCCTCCAGTATGAGTCCAAGTTCCACTTCATAGATTATTTCGCAGGCTGTGTCTACTCTAGGTCCCAATATTGCCACAATGTGAGTAGGATTACAAAGTGAGGAGTGGACACACTAATGAACGGAGCCAAAACAATGACATTGTTTAATTCGAGCGCTGAGATGTATCAGCAGCAATCTTTTCACACTGCAATAGCTGCGGCTGGACACAAGCCATCACAAAAAGGAAATGCCGTCTGGACAGCGAATTCTGCCGCCGTAGGACAGTGGGGCTATCCAACGAACTACCCAAACTCCAAGGTCAATTTCATCCAGTCCTGTAACACCTGCCCAATGGTTTGGTCCCAAGTCATATGCCATAGCTCGGCTCATAGTCTCCCTTGCCGAGCCTCCATATCAGCAATCAGTTCTTCATGCATGATATCAGCAACTTTATCCATGGCTTGCTTCTCGATGCTCCTCCTCCGTTCAATCTCCATCTCAAATGGCTCGTCGACTAGGCCATATCTCTCGGTCAGGTTGTCGACAGGTGTTATGCCCTCGCAATGGCATTCATGATGATAGTCGTGACTGGTATGCCGGCATGGCTGTGGTTTGACATGAACCTTAGCTGGTGAACCCTGGCTCTCACTTCGGTCGAGGTGAGCTATGCTCTCGGGACACAGACCCGAGTGCCTCCGGGTGTGATGCACCGACGGACGAGGTACATCTTGTGTCGGCATTGCAATATCAGGGCAGAATCCGTCCCATAATTCAGGTTCTGGGCTATGATCGTGCTTGTCCTTTACAACACGGTCTTGGGAAGAGCGACGCATGTGACATTTGGAGCAATATTGGTGAAAAGACCCATGACTAGAGGACAACCTTCTGAGCTGAGGATGCACCGCTGGACCCTCGACTATGAAACAAACTTATGTGAGCCTAGGCTGATCGGGGGATAAATCTCACGCTTAGCTTACCATGAGAACGAGGCGCGGCTCGCTTGGTGATGTCAAGGCTGCTGTTCATGCTGGTTGGGCTGTCAAGCAGACTGGGTGTAGTATTTCCACTTGTGCTGTCGGTATGTTTCTCCCGCAATGGGAGATCAGTGTTGACAAAAAGAGGAGCAAACGGGTCGTACTGCACCATGATAGTGGATGTAGTAAGATGTGCTGTGGTTGGTTTGAAGTGTAAGTCGCTTTCGATCTGGGTTGGTACTTGGTAGAACGATTGACCATTGACATTCCTATGCAGCTGCATTTATGGATTTCCTGATGGTAGCGCTCTCTGCTGAGCTCCCGCTCCATTCAGGTCTGATATCATGACGGATGTGGCACACTTGGTGTTTCCGCCGGTGCCCTGTCCTCGGCGAGGAAAGGGAGTCCTTTGTCAAGGAACATCGTGGAGTGCATCTGGTGATAGTGGAAACTACGGCCATGGGAAAAATTAACTGGGAGCAGCTGACAGGATTAACTAACAAAACGATGACATAGTTACCAAACAGCTGCGTCTTTTGTCGAGCACTCTAGCTTCGAATTGGCGCATACGGGTACCACCGAGCGTAAATAATAAGTCTTCGTACAGTCTGGCTGCTTTGGCCTAGGCGCCTTGGGCCATGATCAGGTCACACAACACCGCCACCCATCTCCCCAAAATTCTAGGGTCTGTCACTCCACTCGGTATCTAACCCCAGAACAATGCACACTCTTTCGAGTTCCTTCGCCATAAACCTCAGGAGTTAATGCTGAAGATCGATCAAAATCCGTTGAACTGACGCTAAACTTGGTGGAAACCATTCTCGTCTTGTTACCTTCATGGGAAGAATGCACGGGCAGGTGGCCAAGTCATCATGGTCTTTCGATGACTGACTTCCTTGCTCAATGCGGTGAGATTTACAAGTCCATCGCAGATAGAATCGGCACAGAAATCCGGGTCGAACATAACCCAGTGCCATACACTGCTTCTAGTTTGGGGTTTTAACCAGGGAGGAGCAACTGTATGGAAGTGGTGTTCAAAACCGTCAGCATCGTACAGCAGCGTGTTGTGCCGCTGTCACGGCACCCCTCACAGTCGCGACAGTCCATTTCACAGGTATGGGAAACTTGTTCCAACCACTCCATGAGATGAACATCACAAAGCATTAGCATGCTACTGTGCTCGAGTCCACCTCACCCGGAGGCCGAAAACAGATCTCCAGGAACAGCGTTCAGCCAGCTCATATCAGCAAAGTCCACGTCGGCAAAAGAATCAAACCACTCATATGCTTGTGCCATATCCGACACTGCAGCTCGTGATGTGCCATATACGATGTCGGCCTCCGTACAATCCTGGGCTTGCGGTGGTATCTCCGGTGGCAGAGTCGTAGCCTCTCTACTTGCCCCTAGCTCCCTATCATCATTCTTGGTTGCCGAGAGTTTATCATACAAGAGCTCAAGTACAGTCACGCAATGCTTTGCAGATGTACTGTCGTGTTGGAAATCTCGCAAGATATGTATCGCCCGTCCCCACGATGCCTCTATCTGAGATTCCGGGACCTCGCCTAGCAGGACTGATGGATTTAATCGAGCAGCCAGTAGCACAGTAGCGGAAAGATAGACATCTAATTTACATCCTTCCATTAGTTATGCTCTCTTTCCTATCACGGACGAAATGCACATCTTCAGGCTAGAACCACCGCCCGAGTCCAATACAAGAGAGATTGGGAATGCAGTGCTTACGTAGAACCCCATAAAGCCAGGACGGCTTTCGTCCCCACGCTTGTCTGGATGTCAAGTTGTCATGCATCACATTGATCAATCTGATGGCTGCCTCCACGCAAAGGAAAGAACACTGTGAGGCGGTGCGGAACGCAAGCCCTCCGGTAGGGTCGTCATCCTCAAGTTTCTTGTGCTTGTTGCTGCACTGTTTCCCAGAATTTGTACACACAAAGACGAAAATTGGTCGGAAGAGATAGATGCGAACCTGTAGATATCTATGGTTTGGTAAGCGACTATTGTTAGCAAGCACTCTTACACATATGCTAAACCAAGGCCACTAGGAATCAAACCAGAAACGACGTGGATTTTTCTTGTTAACAGACCTCAGATAAAGCACCACTGCCTGCCTGCGAAACACTGCCTCGCAAAGCATCATGTGACTTTGGCCCTCGACGTTGAGCGCATCTGGATCGAGGCGCAAATAAGATGGTATCCCTGCGTACCATTTACGCAGGTAGCTTTCTAGTCTAAAAACAGACTGATCTCTAAGGAAGTACGAATCAAGTCCGTCACTATCTGTCTGGTTGCCACCAGAATACAATGAAACTAAGATTTCTTGCGCGATTTCGTAGAGCCTAGCTGAATGATTGAAGAAAGAAAGAAGGGATTTGCTTGACTGTGCTGCTTGCAGTGATTGGAGGTCATCATCGTCATCTGTTTCGATGGGAAGGGAAACCGAATCAAGCGTGGACACGGAGACCATTGCTGGGCGTCCTAGATTCATACAAACCAGTCTGCAATGTAAGAATATACCCGTTCGTTCGCAGATAAGTTGAACATCATACCTCTCGAGCATCAGCGCGCCATGGTAAACCCTCCTCACAATTTCTCTCTGTACTGGCCTTGGAAAGGTGTCCGCGCCAGTGTCTGCAGCGCGGTGAAGCCCAAGTTGATAGCAGGTTCTGACTGCCATACCTACGACACCCCAAGCTTTGTGAGTATGACCAGTGCCCATCAGAAATTGTGTCATGAGTAACATTCCCTGTACAAGTTGCAAGGTGTTGTTGCTTGGTTCGGTGGGGTTCAGTCGAAGAAATGATCGAGCTCTTTTGTAAAATACTTCTGCAGTAGCACGGGCCTTTCCCGCCCCGTGCTCATGGTGATACTGACACCCAAGGGCAAGAACAAGGTTTAAGATGCACACAGACGTTACCTCATCGGTTCTCATAACTGTACAAGTAGTGATGGGGAATTTCTGGCCGGTCCACAAAGCCTCGTAAGTTTCGTGGAAACTTTGCTTGTGTAAGAATGGGTACAGTGGGTGAACATAGTTCCAATAGTGGTCGACTAGCGAGTCTGCAAGCTGGCGAGGTGGTAGCACGTAGTCGGGAGAACCGTCAGAAAAGTGAGTGTCGATTCGATTCGATTGCGAGTTTGATGCTCTATCCTCCAGAGGGTGGCCCTCTATGACCTGCCGTATGTGCTTCATGAATGCGGTGTTGGAGGCCGGTCCAAGAAATTCATTATTGGTTTCACAAGCGTCTGCCCTTGCGATGAGGTTTTCCAAAGGGTTTGAGCTCAAGCTTGAACTATGATAAGTACTCCCGGATGAGATATGAAAGCTCTCACGGGGTGATTGACGCCCAAAGCTGACCGGTGAAGCTGGTGATGACGAGGACTGAGTTTCATTATGGTGCTGAGTCAAAGTCTGAATCCTATCCCGCACTGGCTCTGGGAACCTATTCGATCCATCATCACTTAGCAGCAACAACGGCGTGCTCGTTGTGGAAAGATGTTCCGGAGTTGTCGATGACTTACCGTCTCAAGGTGTTCCCGCTGCCGTCCTTGTCCACTTCGCGGTAGATGCAGGTTGCCGAATCCCATCCTCGTTTTGAGCATCGGCTGCAAACTGTGGCCGAGAATACATTAGTCACGCATGACCACGTCTTGTTTTCGTTGGAAAATGAATAACAGACAAAACAACATAGCGCATGTCCATTTCCATGATTGCGTCTTGGGCGATCAGACGAGAGATCCTACCTGGCCGTGCGCCATCACACTTGGTTTTTTTAAGCCGACAAGGATGGCAGGCGACAGGTGTCTTCCGAAGTGGAGGGACTACAGCAGATTTGAATTGGCGAGAACTCGTCATTCTAAGCTTTTCAAGTGGACGTCAAGGTGCTGCGGCTACACAAAGACTACGGACGCAGTTTGTAGAAGCTGGCGGGAGCAGTGGTGGTTTGTCCGCCTGGGATGATTTCTGGAAGGGAAAGCCACAGCCGCACGATTTTGTGGAAGGATTCGTGCTGGAGTCGCGGACTCCCGGGAACTGGGGTGCTGATTCCGACTTGGAAGCTACTATCTATAATTACAATACTATGTAAGACGTACAATACGCAGCTCAAGCGTAGTGTTATCAGGACCTCGGGTGGTGCCCGGCGCACTGACGTATGCCAAGAAATACTTGTCACTTGGGCAGAGGATACTAAGCTCCCTTTTGTATCCAAGCCTTTTCTTCTATGTTCGAGGTGACCTCACTATCCCTTCTACCGCAACAGGTGTAGCGATAATTATGCGACAAGATCAAGTATCGAAAGCATCATGTCACATATGCCGATGATGATGGTGTGCTATGTAACGTAGAAGAACATTTCGTTGACCTACTTTTAGGTAGCTTAGATGGCGTCGCTAGCCTCAAATGGTCCAGGTAAGACGGTGGGGTCTAGCAGCGCTCCATGTTTGGTGAGACAGCTCTGTACATCAATGAAGCCCCAATCCCCCATCCTCTTGACAGCTGCTAACGTTCCGGCAGCAACTCCGGCAGCTTGGTCCGTTGCTAGAGCCGTGCCCATCACTCGAACCGCACTTCCTGCGTATTGATCGCCATCAGCGCATCTCCCGGCAGCAAACAGGTTCCCTCTGTCGATACTTTGCAAGGATCTTAAAGGAATTTGGAATGGCAGCATTGGGGGAGTTTTGAACGTGCTCTCCCAATTTGAGTTGTTCTCGTCATGGAACTCAAACCCCCAGGCACCAAGTGCAATGTTATCTTCAAATTCTCTGCCAGCCAGTATGTCTTTCCCGGTCAACTGATAGACCCCATTAATGTGCCTGGACTCGCGTGTTCCAAAGTTGGGACCAGTAGACACCAAGTACATATTCTCGTGGCCAGGCAAGGCCTGGAGGATTTTCAGATATTGCTGAGCTTGCTTTCTTCCTGAAATCTCTGCTGCCGTTATCCTGCTTGATATACTGGTATCGTACGATGCCGAGGCCAGGAAAGCAACAACGTCGCCTTATAGTGGAAGTCGAATCAGTACCCATTGACTCTTCCGGATGATCTTTCGAAGT
This sequence comes from Exophiala aquamarina CBS 119918, assembly GCF_000709125.1. Taxonomy (NCBI): domain Eukaryota; kingdom Fungi; phylum Ascomycota; class Eurotiomycetes; order Chaetothyriales; family Herpotrichiellaceae; genus Exophiala; species Exophiala aquamarina. The sequence goes on along the minus strand of NW_013550561.1, from coordinate 37,797 downwards.
TCTGGGTTCTTCAATTTTGCGGCAACGATAGCGTCCTCCCATATCTTTGCGGTCGAGTTTGCCCCCTGCGCAAGTCCTCCAAATCGTGTCGTTAAGGACCCAAGATTTAGCGTCCCATGATTCCCATAACGAGTTGAAGCTCCACTGTGGAACGCCAGAGCGCAGTCCCCAGAACAATTCACAAAAGGCTTTCCATGCAGGCGACGTCTTTCTCTGCCCTCCTGTATCACAACATCAGACACGTGGCCATCCAAACCCTAGTTTGCATCGACCACTGATTTGTGGAGCAAAATCTCGATCCCGTCTCGACCATGAGATCGTCAAGCACTATCTTCAAGGCCTCAGGTTCGATATCCTATTCAAGGTCAGTTCTCAGTCTTGAATGATTGCAGGCGTTGTGATGCCATTACCTGGAAAACTCCCCGGTGTCGGACTAGGCGCTCGGAGATCCCTTTAATTTGCGACAACCTATCCTTCAGTATATCCCAACCCCCTCCAACAGCCTGGCGAGGATTCTCATCGACTGTGAACAAGCCGCAATATGAGGCGACCTCACGATGAGTGGCAGCACCTCCCAGGGATCCCTCAGACTCAATCAAGACTAGACGGGCGTTCGATGCTGCTTGTCTTGCTCCTATCGCTGCTGCGATTCCCGCCGCTCCACCTCCAACGATAATCACATCGTAGTTGTCTCGATTATTGACATTTTCTGTTGCAATGGGCATTTTACAATGGCTGTGAAGAAAAATCTTGGAGTTATTGTTGCCTCAGAGAGGTATAATGTTCTTCGAGTGCTCCAGACTAGAAAGCGGAGCGTTCTGTTGGTATTTAGTCGGCCACGCTATCTCTCCTAAATGAGCCAGCACCAAATCTGTGGCAACGGCTCTTCAAAGCCCCTTCGACATCCGGGTCGTTGTGCACAAGCAAATCCGCCTGAATCAATCTTTAGCTGGGATATTTTCACCCGTAACCCGCAACGGGTCCCTCTATGTTGATTGGTTGGGATCACCAAAAGTCGGGACCAGGATGATCAGCTCCCATTCGCCACAGCCAACCTGCAACCCATGGAGTGGACGCACTTCCATTTGTCACGTCCTACCCTGCGACGATGGCCCTACGAATTCTCCTGGGTTGCTTCGAAAGCGGTATCTAACCAGGCATCATGTACTTGTATGCGGAGTGTTACCGACGACACAAGCTGGTCAGTCGGTGGGGAATCAAGGCGTCCATGGCATCGATGGCAGGTTGCTTCGGTGGTTTACTAGCAAGCGAACTGTCTCAAATTCCCGAAGCAGGCATCCTCAGTAGCCGGAGGTGGATCTTTTTCATTCAAGGCCTGATTACGGTTTTCTTTGCAGCTCTTGTGTTTTTGTATCTTTCACGCTCTGTCAGTGAGGCAAGACTCCTACCAGAGTCCGATAGGCGTTACGCGCTGGAAAGAATAACTTCGGAAACTATGACGAAGGGAGACCCGCAAGATCTTTTAACATTTAAGAGAGCCGTTTTCAACCTGACCACATAACTGCTGGCATTTGCGACGACTTGTTCACTGATGACAATGTCTGCTCTTTCTTTCTTTATGGTACATGCAATTTTGTCTTTCTCGTGAGAAAGTTATGCTAACGCTTGATAGCTGACCCTCCTTCGATCCATGGGCTTTTCGGGTACCAACTTACAACTCTTGACTGTTCCACCATATACAGTGTCGGCTCTTTGCTGCCTGGGTGTTTCGTTCCTGTCAGATCGTATTAGGTCCCGTGGTTTGATGTTCAGCTTCCTGACACCGTTTGTTGCTATCGTATTTGCAATTCTGGGTGCTATGAAGAACACAGAGGTCCGCTATCCTGCAGTTTTCCTCGCAACATCCGGCGCTTTCACAGCGAGTCCGATTCTGTTAGCGTGGTTCGCCGACAATGCTTCAGGACCGGCCGTTCGATCGGTCTGCCGCTTATGTGGTCGGTCGGCACAGGTAATGTCGGTGCCCTGATTGCAACTTGGACATATTTGGAGTAGGGTGCTCCTTTGTACGTACGTGGACACTTTGTCAACCTAGGGGGAGGTATTCTTATGGGTGTTCTGGTTGCAATTGCTACGATTGGATTGTGGCGAGAAAATGTGAAGCGAGCCAAAGGGAGACGAGACTATCGACTGCAACTAGCCCCTGAGCAAATCGACCGGCTGGGGCACCTGCATCCAGCGTATAAATACACAACCTAGTTATTGAGGCAAAATGGATGGTATTATGCTGGATACATGCTAAGTATACAAACTTCGATACTGATTGTAGCCCTTGAAGTTGCGGACGTATCGCCTGCCGAGAATGAAAGAGAGCTTCATTGAAAATTCCAGAGTCTGCACAACATTTGAGTAGAGTCCTCTGGCGGCTTGTCTTGCGTTGATATGGTGCATTGCATGAGTCGACGTCAATAGTCCGAGTTTTACAAATGTCACTGTGTTAATTGATTTTGAGTCTCACTCGTGTTAACAGACTTGATGTCACTTTCTTGATCGCGGCCATTCGCCCAGGCCAGGCCAACCAAACGGTTCCGACTCGGCTGCATTGTCGATAGCTTCAAATGTAGCGGCTTCAACCCTAGGCTCCAGTGCAGCAGCTTTCTGCAGTCTAGTCCTATTCTGCGTCTTGGATGAAGGTCCCTCAGGCTCTGGAAAAGTTCCCAAACCTGGCCATCCCCAGGTCGCTGGTTTTCGGTGTGACTCAGGGCCCATGTTGTTTTCATTGGCTTGAAATAATTTGCAAGCTTCGAGAGCAGGACTGATTGACCATTGGAGGTCGTCGGATCTCTCACTTGGACGCCTCAGCTTGGGATTTGATGGTTTCGTCGTGTTATGTCCACTATCTGAGTCTGAATACTCGGTCATGTTGAAGTGCTCGTGGTCATGAATGGCGGGCTCTGACGGGTTAAAGAGCTTCTCTTGCTCATGAGCAAGACCTTTTCTTATTGATCCTATAACATGTCTCATTCTTGAGCTCCTTTCCCTGGTATGGTTTCCCCAGAAGGGGAACATTGAGGGTTCGGAGGGCTTATCAACTTCTGGATAGTCGGTCAGCGTATGGGATTGTCCTCTGCCCATATTGTGATTGATTATGTCGCTGAAGTATTAAGATACTCTGAGAGAGATGTTGCGTTTCTTTGATGGCTTTGAAGCAGATCCGAAGGGTGTAACCCGGGGATCTGTCTAATTCTTTAATAAAATCCTGCAACAGCAAGGTGGAGTGAGGGTCCACGCGCCATAACTATGGTCAGTGCGGCTCCCTACGTGCCCCTTAGTATACGACTACTGGAAGCAGTCAGAACGTTCTCTTTCGGAGGGGGAACATTAGCCTACCAGAGGGCGAGATGGTGTCATGTGATAGGTCTGCACCTCAGGCCACTTACTTGGACGGCGGTCGGCGGCCGCAGCCGAAATCGCGCATTATCAGAACCCCACAACCTTTGAACAAGGATCCATCCCTCCCAGCACAATAACTCAGGACAACTATTACCCATCCTAATCCTAATGCGTTGGTGCAACTTCAGAACAGACAACTTGAAGACTAAAGCTCGTACACACTAACTGAACCCCTTGAGATGGACGGTAGACAAGACTAAATATAGTAAGACTGCGTTGCAAAGTATTTTTCTGGAGTCTCATCCCGCAGCCACTTCACCTTCTAACGATGACGTATCGAGGGTGATTATGTTCCAACAATAATCTTACTACAGGCTTCCCAGAATATTTACTCTGGTTATCTTCTTACGGCACCTTCAGCTCCTATTCTCGGGCTGCGTGTAAGATAGCGGATGATTGGTAGGATTTAACTTCGTGCGAGGCGCGCTTGTACGATTCTTTTTCTTCTCGTGATAGATCCACGACAAGTTTCTGTCCGCTTAACTCCAGACATACTAGAGCCTTCTGAATGTAACCCAGGCCTTTCCCGACGATTGGCGGTCTGGGTAAGCATTTTAGATGTCCGCTTTCAAAAGCTGGGGTGACAAAATTTGTCCATGTGGATTCGGCGACATCATGAACGCCGAATACCATGCCAGTCTTGAGATTGAGTCGTATGTCACTCGGTGGAGGATGTGTACATATGAGATGGCCACCCTCGGATCTTGACCAAATCTCAAGGTCATGGGCGTACGTGTCTGGAAGTGATATGGCGTCGGATATTCCCACAAAGGTGCCCTGCTACAGTTGGGTCCTTGTAATAATATTGCCGCTGCACCACTTTCCGTCGAAAGTGTTTGATTGTGTATACTCATAATCACAATCACTCTCAACCCGATCGCGATTGAGATCTGAGTAGCAGCCACACCAACGAATGATGAGCCACCATAAATGACAATACTCTTTCCAAGGCTCTTTGGGTTCAAGCTTGTCAGAGGAAGGCCGAGGGCCTGGGTCTGGAGCTCCGGGATAATATCTGGCATTGTATCTTCCGGCTTTCCAAGCAAAGTCCAACTACTGCTGTCTCCAGCGCGAGTGGAAGGACACCCCCTTCAGTGAAGGGGATGAAAGTAGGAAATTGAGCAGCCTTAACAGCTGGTACCGTTGAGTATAGTGCAAATGCAGAATCACGTGGCTCTCCTGCGAGGTTTATTGTATGGCTGAACAAGCCTAGAAGGCGTTCAAGAGAAACTAGCCCTTTTTCACTTACCTGAAATGAGTTACATCCCGCCCTACCTCATAGACCTCACCCGCTACATCGCAACCTAGGATAGCAGGCCATTGTTTCACAAAGACTCCCCCATCTTGCATACGCCAATCAAGAGGATTGATGGCAACGGCATGATTTTTGATGACAATGTCGGCGGGACCTGGGGCTGGCATCGGGGCATCACCAACTCGGAGAGACACCCCTTGGCCTCTAGCCACGCAGCTTGGTTTTCTGCCATGACTGTGCTGCTCGGAGGAATGTGGGACGACAAGTGGATGCGGGGAACTAGGGAAGACAAGTAGATGCGCTTGGCCTGGTGGAAGTTGATCTTAGGCTGCAGGGAAGCCGGTCACTTACGTACTTATATCTACAAGACAACAGTTGATTGGCAATGACGACTTAGATACTGCCAGCGGGAGAAAGACAAGAAGTGAGTTATTCAGCGATGTCGTAGCTGAGCATGAACTATCGCGGAATACAGAGCGCAAACTCGTTTGTCAGCTATCCTAATCGACGGTGAACTAAACATTTCCGCAGACTTTAGCACTTATAGTAGGGGAAGCCCCAATCTAGGGAAAGCTTTTGTGCATCACTGTTGGATGAATTTAGAAGCCTCGGACGACTGCCTGATTAAGGGGAAGCTCAAGGGCGAATCTACACAGATTGAGGCTCAGAGGACACATTGAAGCATTATTCCAAATTAGGTAGCACGAGAGCCATGGTCACAGGCAGTAGATTACATGATCAAGAGAGCTCGGGTTACTTATCCCTCAAGTTTGGTTAATTTAAAGTTGCACTCAGTCTCGTATACGGCATTTTCATCAGCTACAAGAGGCAAGAAATCCACAATCAAGCTATCCCTAACTGCAAATCCTGCATCATCATGTACGTGCTTGTCCTGCCTATCAAAGAGCTCCGTAACCACAGGTCTATAATCAGGCACGCTGACAATAAAGTGAATATGCGCGGGTATCATTAGATGGCGGCCAAGGAGTTTTAGAAGTTCACCAGCTGGTCCGCCGTCTGGAATGGCATATGTAGTTGGCCGGAGACAGTAGAAGTAGTACCTTCCGTCCTTGCTCGTGTTAAATTGCCCACGTAGGTTCATATCCTTCTGGTTAGGATCCTGCTGCTCATATTTACCGTTCGGTGCAGCCTCCCATACATCAAGTTCGGCGTTGTCGATAGGCTCTCCTGTTCTGGAGTCGGTCACAATTCCTTGCAAGAGTGCGCGTTCGTCGCCTTATATGACGTGGGCAATTCTCTCGCCCATTTAACGATGCGGAGCATTTGAACGCCAGAAAGGTCCCAAAGACATGGGCGCCGTAGAGTTGTCGTTTGCGAGAACATCAATCTATGATTCCGAGCCAAGAGCGTCCGTGAACAGGAGCATTTCGTCTCGTTGACTATTTGTCATCTGGCCAGCTCGAGACATCTATCCACTATAAATTCTTGGATTTAATGCGCTAGTTGAATCGACATAACTCACTATTTGAAGGGCCATGTGAAACTCAGATCACGTGATGTTGCTCACACACATAAATCATGCAGATGCTGAACGAGATTCCCAAAAACTTCCTTTAGTCGAGGGCTTGCGTCTGGACCAGTCGCCCTAATAACAGATGCGGTTATGGTCAAATCATACCCTGAATCAACGAATGTCGCATATTCAGACAAGGCAATGGAGAAATGAGATCATGGAAGTGCTATCAATTTATCAACGGGTATTGAATATTGATGGAAGGTAACTCAAATCTAGGACTAGAGGAGAGAGATGAGCTTAAATGTAATAACATGTCTTGCAAGGCCCAGCTGGGGTTTGCTTTTGTTCTTACTAGATGAGCGGATCCTCGGCAAGCTCTGGGTCGAATTAGAACCCTATCATCTCCTTGTCATAGTAGATTAATCAAGTTCACCTTTTCTTCCGCAGCCTATTGACCGACTCAAACGTAAGGCTAATCATTTTGCGCAACTGTACGGGTTTGCCATCCTGGCCAAAAGACCCATTTTCTTTTCTGGAAGATCTTTTTTGGAGGATCAATATTTAAATAGTTTCAACATAATCCGAGATCCAGACCGACCTAGATGGGACATAAGCTGGAGCCTCCAGGCGAAACCTAGAAATGTAGGAGGGCTTCAACTCTCAGAGACAGGACCTTATCCTGTTACATTCGTAATTGTTAAGCCTCGAGGAAGCGAGTATTATCCTTAGTAGGCTACCGGAGTTCCCAAAAGGTGGAGGAGCCTGACAGTGAGGGTTCGGATATCTTTGCAATTGAGCAAGATGTATACCCGGTAGCGAGGATCTGAAACCAGTTGTAGGTAGTTATGAGCTTCTGAGTCATGGCTCTCAAGCCTGTTGGATCAAAAGCAGGTAATAAAGAGGTTTTGTGCGAAATGGCAGATACATAAACTCCTAGACATCCAATACGACCTCGATGTCTTAAGAAAGTACATATAATATAAGTAAGATATCAACTGGCCGGCCTCTTACTTCCTCTCAGGCTCTTGCCCCCAGAAGACTGTTTTTCCACACGTCAAGGTTGTCTTATTATGCCCATTTCCAACTTTATACCTCGAAGATATTACATCAACCCCATTCTCCAAGGCTTGTAAGTATACCCTGGGGGGAGATTGGTGTTGTGGAACGACGATCCCGAAGCTATATGGTTCAAGCATGATCACCAGTTGTCATAGACGTATTGCTCGGGATCGTGGTCACTAAGCCAACGGCCAATTGACCGAGCGGTAGCAAAGGATTTTTCCGCGCCTCCTCAATGTCATTTTCCCACTTCTCTCTATTCTTAAATCCATTCTTCTGGGCACAAGAGGTCTGTTCAAACCTGTTGACTTAATGTCAGTTATCTAATATGAAAAGAAACTTGGCGGTAATGTTAGTGGTGGCAAGGGGACGGGAAGAGTATTTAGCTGTTGGATCTGATCTCACCGTAGCTTAGTGTGCATTCGCGTAGCAAGAGTTATATTGTGCTTGTCAAAGAGCCTCAGGCATGCGGCTAAGGATTGGCCGTCTTCCATGGCCTGAGGAGCACCATTGGAGGAGTTTGGTATGATCGAGTGGGCTGCATCTCCGATCTTCACCACTCGACCCAGCCGTGAAGTCCAAACAGGATTGGGATCCCTCCAAGTCACCTTGTAGTCGACAACGGTGTTTGGTGGAGTCTGCGATATCACGGCTAATGCTTTGTTATCCCATTCAAGACCTGTGTCCTCAAGAGATTTCAAAGCATCTGAGGCATTAAGCCGGGTAGACCAAGTTTCTTCAGCCTGCTCTGGATCCTACAAGAAGGCCTCGTCAGCCAATTGAAATATCGGGATTGAACAGACCACATGTTTAAAAATCCAAGTGGTCAGCTCGCGAGATATCAGCACAATTGCCTGACCTTCAGGGCTAATGAAGACCTCACAGTAGTCACGATCGCTGTCTTGGAAAGAATATGCTTTAGCAAGAAAAGAAATTTGCTGAAGGATGTTGGTGGGATGCGTGACTCTGTAGATTGACCAGTCACTACTGATGGCCTCAATGTGCTTTCCCGTCATTATCTTCTCGGCTTTTGATCTTATGCCATCAGCAGCAATAACGATATCTACTTCGAAACGATATCCCTTGTCGGTGATAGCTGTTCCTCCTCCTGTTTCGTCTGATTCTTCGTAATTGACTACACGCATGCCGAATTTGATAGGGATATCCGGAGACACCGCATATTCGTAAAGTGCAGCGACTAGCTTTGGACGACTCACTGGAACAGGTCTATAGTAGGATGGCTCTGAAAGCTCGAAACCGCCTCCCACAGATGCACCATCGTGAGTATACATGTTCATCGTTAGTCGAGAGATGATACTTCCATAAATCCATGGCATGCCAGGCCATTTTTGGAACTGTTTCGTTACCAAAGGGCGATACCGACGAAATCGCCTATGGGTCATGTGATTAGTCCCCTCAAAGTATTGACAGAGTTTCAGAAACGACTAACTATCAAGTTCAAGCTCGTGCTTGCTCTCAGGCACCTGGGGTGTGTAGCCTTGTCGATAGCACTCAATTGCAGCATAGAGACCTGCCAAGCATGCCCCGACAATGACCACCTTTATGTTAGTTGGGGTTTCACGTTGCATATCTGGTCTCTCACTTAAGGTAGCAAAAGGATCGAAAAAGTTTCTGAGATAAGCTTTCCGATTGAGCCTGGGCATCACGATGAATTATTTATTTACTGACACGAGGAAGTCGTACTTTGCACTTACGTTACCGAGAGTTGGGGGGCATCCTTACTTAAGCGGCTTGTTGCCAGCAGCTTGCGCGTGAATGACAAGAGTGAGTGGCGGTTTTCGATGTAGTCAGTGGGTAATAATCCGCATTGCTCGAACATGGGGCAATTACCGATGTGCTCTCGTAATCAAGACGTTTTTGGCGCCAAGCCTTTCCGTCGGACCTCTTGGTGTTCCTTTGCTCCAAGACCTTCAGGATTACTAAGTGGAGTCCAAAGGACTATTCCGTGGTTTTTGTGGACTTACACTTGTCATTGTGAGATGCACTGAGTCAGAGATCACCGTGCCCCGGCTCAGTGAAATCAGTGAGCAGAGCCCAGCAATGCGAGATGGGTCAACACCATATCGTGTCGGCGAATCGGGACCTTCGGACGCGCACTGGGGCTCATTTGATATGTCTGCTATGCTCTAGTTCTTTCCTCCGAAGGTCACACTTAAAAGGACATCTATCTATTCGTGAGTTTATACTTACGAGATGTTGCACTTCAACCCTTGAACTGAACCTGCTTCCATTGAAGATGAAAAGAAGAAATACCGGTGTTCTTGTGGGAGCGAATACTCTGGAAGGTTCGTCGCGTCTGCACAAAGTCCTCAACAAGCGTTAATCTTAGTACACTTAGTGACGTACTCTCACGACATGTCCGAAATTGCGAGGAAGCCTATGCAACTCTCAATCAGACACGTCTCGTTACCGAAAAGGAGTCACGGTCGAAAAAGGCATGCAATGGATGTGTGAGGTCCAAGATAAATGTAATTCGGCACAGCCTTGCCAAAGCTGTACGCGAGAGTCGTTGAGGTGCGAGTACACAAAAGAATGTTACCTGGGTCCTTATGAGGTCTTTCAAGTTGTGGAAAGGACTACTTCTCCACATCCAGCAAGTGATCCGGCCTCAACGGGACAGCACCTTCACCAAGTCTCAGACTCGATAGCCGATATTACACACGCAATGAGCGCAGTCAATTAAATATTGCCTCTCCATCGGCCAATCAACACCAACATCGATGCCTCCGCAGGTTCAATCAGTATACTTGAGACTACAAGCGTGTTGGGTTCTTTCTATATTCCAGTCTGTAATTTAGCGAGTATGGAAGTCTCTTTGGAAGAGGTCATATGGGGCTCCCTCCGGGACTGGGGCGATGCATTTGACAGCTCCTCCACTGTGCCCGGTCTGATTGATAGTGAGGAGGCAATTTCAGATCCCCCCGGTAGTGCTTGGCATCGAACTGAAGGCTTTCACTTGCAGCAAGTCGATGTGGTCGAAGCAAAGTGCATGGAACTGCAGAGTTATCTGAGAGCTTCTTCTGCAAATCTCCCTGAAGGATTCATTGAGCGTCATATTACACGCCATAACCTTGTTGAGTTTATAGAGCTCTACGGAAAGCATTACCACCCTATTATGCCTATCCTCCATCTGTCGACGTTTTATCTCACTACCACCCAGCCGGTCCTTCTTGTGGCCATATTACTAGTGGGGGCCTGTCACCCCGAGGACTTGATCCCAGAGGCCGCCATTGTACAGTACGCGATTCACGTTTTACTTCTCATTAAAGATCTACCCTTAAGTTGAAGCCTATGCACTATGAGTCGAATCAAGCCGTGCTGATGATGCCTCACAGCATGAACGCAATTTACAGATTCCCCCAATGCCCGTAATCCAGGCAAATTCCATATTGTGTCACCTTCTGATTTGTACTAAAAATCAAAGTGCCTACGATTTTGCGTCGAAGTATCGCGCCCGGTCTTTCTCGGTCAGGATTCTGTAAACGAGTTCCCCTGAATGAGCACTAATCTCGGCATTCTAGATGGGGAGAGATCAGAATTATTTTCTCCAGTAAACTAAGTTGAGTATATTTATGTCACAGAGGATACGTTCGATTGGCATCTCTCGATCGACATAGAGATGCCTCGAAGGTAAGGCCACACTATTCTAAAAAGTACCCCTCATTAGTATTGAATACTATTTTAGGCTTGCCTACCATATCTTTGTTACTGATATTGGGTGCCGGATATTTATGCGGAGCTACTACCACTTTTTCCCTTTTACATTCACTGTCGACACTCCGTGTTACCAGAATTGCTGGAACGCTTCGACTGCGAAGGACTGTTTGATCAAACTACAAAAGTTTCCACCACAAGTCTCAGTCGCGACGGCGCTGAAAAGTCTCCAATCGGCCAATTCGCTGAGTAGCTGCTTATTCGATTCTTCTGACTTTGGCATGCGATAGTTATGGGTAGGAATGCCTCTAGCGTTTTCTACCCTGCTAACATCTACTAACAAAACCCGATCAGGCCTCCATGGTGAGCTTATTGGTTTCATCGAAGCAAGCCTTGACCACGATAATGCAATCGATAATGCAAATCTACAAAATCCTGAAATTCTTTCCTTTTTGGTGAGGACAGGTCTACGGCTGGGAGGATTCGAAGTCAGGCATACATAATTACTTGGCTGTCGCGAATTAGGCAGCGGGAGGGCACAAAGCTATTATCTACATAGAGTTTCTTGTCACAAGTAATCAGTGTAGAGTAACGTAAATTAATCCAATTACATAATATTTCAAGCTATTAATCATTAGTCTTTGTTAATAAAATGTTTAGATGACTTTCTCCTTACTGCTCCGTAACCCAAAGCGGCATACTAGAAGTGCCTTTGTTTAGCTAAGCTTTTATGGAAATGAAGAGCACGTACCTCGCTTAAGAGTTTAGGTGGTATACCACCAATCCCCAGCTCTCTGCCTATGACAGTGGCTTCTCGCTTAAAAAGGTCCCTATGTAGCTTTGCAAGGCATACAAGGGGGCTCCCTGAACGGGCTGATACCCCCCCCCCCCCCCCCTTGTTAAGCGAGATATCTAAGTTCTCTTCTTGCTAATCCTACGCCTCTCTCTCTATACTACGCCTATCTCTCCTTTCTACTTTTTATCTATTGTACTACAATAATGCCTAGTAAACACAAAAATCGAAAGTCCTATGCAGATCTAGATAGACCACAAGGCTAACGTCTAACCGATAAAGAATATTACTAGATTGAAGCATTATATAGCAGTAGAAACCCTAAAAGATAGACTGGCCTATACAGCGTGGCTGGTTTGTATGGCGCGGTGTAGCTTACGCTTGGACGAGCAGCTCATCGTATATTCACTTTACCTTCGTCCTTTTTAAAGGGAATATAATCGTCAATGCAAACGCCAATAATCTTGTACTGCCCGATAGGGTTGTTTCTACAAATCAGTAAATTTCCAGAACCCCCCGTGCCCACGTACCCGTAGTTTCTCATCCCGTCCGTGATGCCGTGGCTGAACTCCTCCCGCACCAGGGCTCTGCCGCTGGGCCAGGGGCGCGTGGGATGGACGGCCTTGTCCTGCTTAACGCGCCTACAGCTTCTTGCATAAGACTTGTGGGCGTTGACATCTCCTCCGAACGCGACCAGCTTGAAGGTCCGGCCGATGTCTCCGACCTGCACCAGACCCAGTCCATCCTTCAGAATGATCCGGTCGTCGTCGTCGAGCTCCCCGGAGACCTTGCCGAGGAAACTCCCAAACACCGCCGTTATGGCTTCGAACATCAGGGAAAAGGGGGCCACGATCGTGCACCCGCAATTCACGCGGACTTCACAGGAAATGTTCGCCGTGCTTTCATTGTGGAGCCGCGTCTCGCAGCCTTTGATGTCCACCATTCGGTAGTTCATGGACCAGTTGTGCGTCCTGATGTACCGGAAATTCGGGTTCTCCCAGTCGGTTCCGCTCACGCATCGGTCTTCCCACCCGGTGGGCTTCGCGCTGGGGTCGTTTGTTTTCCAGTCTGGTTGAAGTTTGCTGAGCAGCCGCCTCCTATATTCGATGATGTCGCCACCGGGGTCCATGACGCTCCCTAGGATCGTCGCGACTTGCACCAACACCCTGCCGCTCTCGTCCTTGACCACGTCCCGAGGTTGGTCGTAGGTAGGTATCAGCTCGCTGCTGAAGTGGCCGGTTTTAACCTTCTTCCCACAGTTACAGCCCTGGAAGGTGAACTGGAATCCTCGATTGTCCTGGTTGAGCCGGATACTCATGTACTGGCGGGGGACGCCGCTGACGCCGGTCATCGCTCTGGCCTTGGCTTGCCCCTTTTGCCCCAGGAATCCCATGTTGACCACCCCGGCGAAGCAGTCGGTGGTCATGACCACGCTGGGATTCTCTACCACGGGGATCCAGTCCCAATTCCCTCTTTCCCCGCTGCTTATCGCAAGCTTGGTCCACGCGCGGCCCGTCCTGGTGGATAGCCGCTTGAAAAAATTGAACGAAATCCTTTCTATATCGTTCCCGGACATCTCCTGCTTAATCTCTTCCGGAGTGAATAGCCCGCTGAAGATGCCCAGGAGCCCTTTAAAGATGTCCTCCCTCTTGAGACACTTCCGCGGCGTTATGGAGACGGCCGAGAAGATGTTGCTCACCCCCTTGTGGTTCCCATGCCACCAGGAAGGACCTCCGTTGATGATATCTGTCCTTGCGGAGCTAATGCCCTTGACCTGCGTCTGTAGGGCATCGAGAGAATGACAGTCCTCCTCGATGAACCTTAAAATTGTATTGACCGACGCGGTCTTCAGGGCTCTTGACTCCCTGATCCAGTTCAGCAGTTTGACCGCCTTGTCCTGGGAGTCAATGGCCAAGTCCATCCAGGTACTCAGCTTTCCTATTTCCGAGATTTTCTCCTGGTTGATGCCCCACATGGTGATATTTTTTCCCAGTATCATCTCCTGGAATGTCCACACTCTGAAAAAGTATGGATTGTCGAACATCGACTTGACGTGGCTGACGCAGGTCGCATAGCAGTTCAGCACGCCCATGTCTATGGCCGCGGCCCTCACCGTCGACTCAACCACGGGGAAAGCCCACTTCTCGTCGTTCTCCCACTGGGCCAGGCGCCTGGTCGAGTTCGTAGTCAGCCCAGGGGCCTCCGAGGCGAGCGCCGCACCACCCATATGTGCAAGGATGTGGTCGACGAAGTGTAGGTTGTTGACGATCACTTGCGGATCCCACACCTTGGTCATGCCCAACAGGATGTGGCAAGTGTCGGCGTTGCTGTAGTATTCGTACATCTTGGAGATCTCAGCCGACCGCTCGTTCTCGTCCGCCTGGTTGATGCACAAGCTGTCCACCCAAATGTACTGCACGCCCCCGGCAATCATCAGCCTCTGGATGTCTTTGATCCTTTCCCAGGGAGTTTTCACGTCCCAGCTTACGCCTTCTATCCCGCAGTTGTACGGCTGTGTTTCCCCACCCCAGGTGTAGGAGATTATGTGGAACTCACTCACACCGTGAGAGCGGGGATCGAAGACGTAGAAGTTTCTATCGTTGTGGCCGAGCAGCCTTCGAGGGAGCGCGGACATCGTGACAAAGCCCTAATAGGAAGAATTCACACCTGTCGAAATGAAAAACCAAAGGTCTGAATCTCGGTGCCAGACAGAACACTGTTGTATAAGGATCTCGACCAGAAGCAGATTGATGGGCTAACGCATAAGGTATTAGGCAACTAAAGATAGATGCGCTTGGGAAGCTAGATGCACTGAAGAAGATAGCTGCTGTGCGCATATACACACATATGGGTCCTAACTGCGCCTGGTCATGAGGCTAACAGATCGAACTGTCCCCTCCAAAGGGGTCCATTGGGGATATAAAAGAATTTGTGTCCAAGGGGGAGATGGTGTCTACACCTGGCTCCCTGTCTCTGCATGGGCTATGTGGCTGGCTAGCAAAGCCCAACCCCTAAACTACAGAATTTCCTCTGCCACAAGTGACAATCAACTAATTCCAATCCTCAATGCAATCCTCCGTGTAAATGTCTCGCTAACAGGGCCATTGCAATAAGCCAAGTACGATGTTAAGCCACATGTATGAGGTTTTGAGCCAATCAGCCTCGCCAAGGGATGTGCTGAAGCGAGTGGTGGGTGGGAAGCGCCTGCATCTCTCGTTTCTGAGTGGATCCCCTTTTTTACATGGGGACCACCTTTTAGCGCCAGTGACTCCCGTCGGCCCCTAAATTTACCGGGCGAATTATGCCTCTTCGTTTCAGGAATCGTAGCCTTACGGGGCTGCTCCATCTTCTGAATAACCAACCCCCTTTCCAATTCGCTCAGCACTAAGTTATCCGTCTTCCATACCTCCATGGGGAGTAAGTACTTAGTTCAATCAGGGACCTACGACATCCGGGAAATCTTGTACTAGAGCTTTGTAGTTTTCAGGCTATACGAAGAGCTAAATGGAGAGAGTGTTCGGGTACGTCGCTGATCCTCTTTAGCTGGACGATATCATTTCCAAGTCAGGTTCTGTAACCTTGGGACGTTCATCCTTCTCGCAGAAACATTGACTTTTGAAGGTTTGCATTAAGAAATGGTCAAAAGCCAGGTTTTTCGCTACGACCTCAGGTGGCTTGAAGTCCCGAGTATTCCCAGACTCTTTGATCACTTCCCCCACCAACAACACACTTACGCACATGTACACACGGACCGTAGTCCTCGTTACTCCTCTTATTTGCTTCTTTGAAAAAGTGCCTCGGTAGCATGTGGTCGCTGCTCTACTTGACACCTTTGTGGCTAACACGCCCTTGCGCCATGGAACACCAAAACTGTCTCCTCGAAGAAGACCAGCGCCGCTGTCTAATAAACGTTCTGCACTCTTACTTGACCCCGGTGAGACTGCTTGTTGCTGAGCGGCCCAACTACCAGGAACGTGTCCTAGCTGAGACATGGGTTAGCCATGTACCTCGACCGGTACGAATTGAAGGATACCACAGTACGGAGGCCGGTGGGAGGAGGACACTCCGAGCTCACGTCACACGGGGATATTGCTACCCTAGACGAGCTATTGGTGCTGGCCGTATGCGGGCGGTGGAGGGTGTTGGTATTCGCTCCAGCCCCGAGCGTTGGCCCTTGTGTTTCCTCCGTTCCATGTACCGTCGGCGGGGTTGGGCCGGAAGTTGTTGTTGGGATGCTGGTTGCTTGTCGAGTTGGGATTTGACCATAGGCCATCGTGCTTGCGGCCACCGATATCGCTGAGTAAGCTTAACATAACGATAGTGGTCCAGAAATAGAGAATCGGGGAGACAATGATGATATAGGGGGGAAAGTTGCGGTCGGGGAGGAAGTAGTATGTAGTGATGTACAAGTCGTAGATTGTACGAACATTATTGAGAATTGTAACGGCGAGGAGGCGGCGCGTAAGCTGAATGTAATTAGCAAGGGTACAATATAGGAGTTGGAGAAGGTTACCTTTATGTATTGCTTGAAGTTATGATACAACCGAAATACCACCAAAGATAATCCGAGTCCAATAATAAAATGAATGATAGACCATGACGCATAGAGTTTAGTAATAGTTCTCGCGGAAATCCTCGTTCCCTTATAGGTATCTGATTCCATCACCTCGCTATAGTAAGTCTGATGAACACTAAATGTGGCAATACAAAGCATCAGCAAAGGTACGGCGGCCGCGAGAGCACTAAGCCGAAGTATCGGTTGGGAGCCAGATGACCCTATAATGGCCCGGAAGAAGCTGAGGTTTAGTTCAACTATGCAGAATATAATCTGAACATCGCCGAGCGAAGACATGAAGAAGCAAGTGGGGACCGTAAAGATCCTGATGGTGGCAAGTATCGTTGAATAGTTCCGATCTGAGTTTACTAGGAGACCGAGAACACAGACGGTGGTCGAAGCAAGCACAGACCTAAGAGAAATATTAGATTAGACGTAAGAGATACATATAACAAAGGACGATTCATCATACACAAAATAACATGGTACGGCGAGCTTAAGGTAAAGGAAGGGTGTTCGTAGGGGATCATTCTGCCTCCTAATCTTTCTAAAGTAGAAGATTCCCAAGAAGAAGAGAGCAATCATCGAGATGCCATATTCACCAGCGGCGACGCCTAAGTACGTCGCATTCCACATGGTCTTGAGGAACAGTGTAATTCAGCACTCTGATGAGTAGGTTAATATTGCACTGGTTGATCGAGAGGGGATTCTCATTACATACCACCCTTCGGTGAGCCTGAGATGAGAAGAATGAAAGATCCGGCAGAGAAACTCAGTTGAGGTAGAGGCAAATATGTTAATTCTAGAAGATCATTGGAGTGGTTAATCGAACAACAAGTTGACAATACGGATATTCTTTCTCTATTTTATTTCCAAGCTGGGAACGAGGATTCGAAGCCGCTAGACAAATCTGCCTTGTGGCGTCTTTGCCTGGCTCTAGTCGGATTATGGACGACCCTAAGATTTGATTAATAGGGAGACAACTACTGACTTGTCTATCACCCCTAAGCAATACTTAGCAGGACCATCAACGGGGTCATTAGGAGTGCAATTTTAGTACCTAATATCCCATGGCAAATTCAATGAAAGAGATCGGTTTGCTAGTAATAATATATGGGTTTAAATAACCCACATTATATAACAAAACCAGAGCTTTCCACGCATGCACTTCACGTACTAGTTAGTTATAGAGTGTCATATTTGCAGCCAGGTTTAACACAATCTCATCAATGTAACATGTATTAAGCTGGCTAATTGTAAGGGCGCCTAGGAGCGGTCAGTGCACCTACTTTACTAGTCCGCACCTCGGTGGCGCAGCGAGGAGACCTTCGCAGCTGAGCAAGCCTCTATATTTATAATTTAAGCTCGCTCATTGGCTAGAACGTAGTCCCTGCGCTTAGGAGGGACAAGAATAAAGGGGTAAGAATTTAGTACTCTTTGTTACGAGGGTTAAGAAATAGGTCGTTTTATGTAGGCATCCTTGGCCTGCCGGAGATGTCTACGGGAAGGCGTGCCGACGAGGCTAGGCAAGGCTGGCACACGTAACTAAGAGCCCGGATTAGGAAATATAGCAGCCTATGGGTCCATGGACCACTAGGACAAGGAGGTATAGATATATAGAAGGGATTTTAGCACTATATATATATATACGCTCCTTCACCTAGATAGTATAGTTCGTAGTTAACTTCGTTAGTAATCCTATACCTACGTTTTAGGATACATATTACGAACTAGGTCACTAGAAGGGCCGCTAAGGATAAGCCGTCCGTACTTAAACAAAACAAGGAAGTTAGCCGATAGAGAACGAGGCTACGTCACGTAATAAGGGATGGACTATAGAGGACTATAGACTATAGGTCTAGTCTAAGTAAGTCTATAGTCTAGACTAGCATTATATATATACGCTCCTTTACCTAGATAGTATAGTTCGTAGTTAACTTCGTTAGTAATCCTATACCTACATTTTAGGATATAGTCCGACGAAAAGTATTCCCTTTATTATCCTAGTTAATACTCTAGTACCTACTCTATTAAGGAACCCTACCTTAGTTAGAACTACTTACAGCTCGGATTATAATACTTTAACTACTACTTAATTAGTATTAAATATCTAATATAGGATTATCTCGACTTAGATCCCTACTACCTAGCTATTACGAACTAGGTCACTAGAAGGGTCGCTAAGGATAAGCCGCCTATACTCGAGGGAAACGAGGAAGTTAGTCGATAGAGAACTATTATAATCCGAGCTACAAGTAGTTCTAACTAAGGTAGGGTTCCTTAATAGAATGGGTACTAGAGTGTTGACTAGGATGACAAAGGGAATACTTTATTCGTCGGACTATATCCTAAAACGTAGGTATAGGATTACTAACGAAGTTAACTACGAACTATTCTATCTAGGTAAGGGAGTATATATATATAATACTTAAAATGTTACTTTAGTGTATTAGTATATTGTTCTAATGCGGCAATATACTAATACACCCCCTAGTTATATAATACAGCCTCGTTCTCCATCGGCTAACCTTCCTTAAACTATCCCTTAGAACGTAGGGCGCCTATCCTAGCGACCTCATCTATAACCTAGTTCGTAACACTATCCCCTCCTTCTATCTACGTTATCCTCAACGTACTTAAGGTAGTCCTTTCTCGTCCGTTACGGTTCCGTTCCTTCTTCCTTATAGCTAACTATATCGCCCCTAGGCATTAAGAAGAACCGTCGATCTTCTAAGTCTATCCGTAACTAGAACGTACGTCGCCTTAAAATTACGAACGCTATATCTTTCGATCCTAAAAACGCCGCTATAGTTACCTATACCGAATACGTTAACTATAACGTTACCTATTTTTATAATCGAGAGTAGTCGATAAAATACTCTAAATATCTCCGATACTAAAGAAATTATAATAATACCTTTTCCGTAGAAGAGTTCCGAAAAGTTAGGGAATAAAAGAAATAGCTAGTCTCGAAGTCCCGCGCTAAACGACGCGAGATCGCTCGGCTCCGTAAGGTCCTAGCGGAGTTAGAAGAGCGCGACGCTAATATCTAGGATTCTCTAGCTAAGCTAGAAGACTAGTCTAATCGTATACTTCGTCGAGAAATAGAAGTATTAGGCGTCTTCGAGTCTATAGAGGCGTCCGCTAGTATTACTTACGAGCTAGCCCTTACCGAGCCCGAGTTTATTTTTAATAGTTAGTTCGTAACCGATTCGGTAGATTAGGAATAGGTCCTAGGTTCCCCTAATAATACCGAGTAACTAGTTTCGGGTTAAGGTTTATCTCTAGTTCCTAAGTATTTTCTTCTTCTAGGTATCTTAACTATTTAATTAGGTATTTTATTTAGTTATCTTCTTATCTATACTAGAGTATAGTTTCTATATCGTAATAGGGTTCTTAGGTTTCCTTATTAATATATACTAGTCCTAGTCTAGCTCTATTTAGTACTTTCTTTAGTAGTAATTTATAGAATACTAGGTATATATTTAGTCCTCCTAGTAATTATAGCTTATAAGAGACTAGTCCTAGTATTTTCTTAATTCGGTATAGACTAATTTTCGTGTAATCTAGTTTTTTACTTAGTCTTTATATTTTTATATTTTTTATATTAATATAAACTATTTCCTCCTCCTAGAAGTCTAGTCCCTTAGATCTTTTCTTATTTACCGTTCTTATAGTTATTTTTAATATTTTATTTAACTTTATCTTTAGTAGAAAGTATAACTTATATAAGTCTTCGACTTTTATTCTTACCCTTTTCGCTATAGGTCTATCGCTTAACGGTTCTTTCTTAAAGTCTAGGTATCTCCTATAGTTCGTAAAGAACGGCGATATTCCGGTTACCGATATATTATTATTAAAAGCGAATTAAGCTATTAGTAATAGCTTAATCTAATTCTTTTATTAGTAGTCTATATAGCATCGTAGATATTATTCTATCGTCTAATTCGTTCTTTTCGTTTATCCGTCCGTCTATAGATAGTATAATATAGATATCTTATATTTTATTCCTAGTAGGTCGGTTAATAATTACTAAAACTATAAATTAAATAGTTTATCCCTATTCGTAATAATAACTTCTAGTATTCTATATTGTGCGAATACTATTCTCGTAACTACGTATACTAGTTCCTCTACTATCGATACTTCTTTATATAGTAGTAGGTAAATATATTTTATTAGTATATCGTTTATTATAAGTATACTATCGTAAATCGTATCCGTTATAGGTTCCTTCGATAATAGTAGTTTAACTATAAAGTCTATTACGATCTTAGACTACGCCTTATTTATATTCTCCGCTAATTATAATAAGCCGTATAGTTTATATCTTAAGTATTTAGCTTTATAGTATATATCGTAATTCTTAACGTAATCCTTAACGTCTTTTCTTAGTCCCGTCTAGGTAAAATCTCGTATTATTAGTTCGATTATCTTATTAATACCTAGGTATCCTACGCTTTTATCGTTATACCTTACTTATATAATTCTCTACTTTTATTCTAGTATTAATTCTATTTCTAATATCGTAAGTATTCTTATTTTTATTTTTCTATATATTAGGTAATTTTCCTTTTTCTCTATAAGTACTACCGGCTCCGACTCTAGCCCTTCTATATAGTTCGTTCTTCTACTAAGGGCATCGGCTATAACGTTTTCTATTCCTCGAATATATATAATTTTAAAATCGTAAGAGGCTAGGGTTTTAGTCTATCTAACTTATCTTCTATTAAGTTCTTTAGTTATCGTCTAGTATATTAGATTTTTATAGTCTAAGTATATTTACACTAGGTACTTAGCTCCCTCTAGGTATACTCTTTATATTTTTAGATATTCTACTACTACGAGTAGTTCCTTATCGTAGATATCGTAATTTACTTCGGGTCCGCTTAGCTTCCTTAAATAATATACTACTAGGTAAAGCTTTCCTTATTCGTCTTTTTATTTAAGGTAGCCTCCTATTACTTTATCTAAGGCGTCTATTTCTACGGTCGCTTTCTTTTCTAGGTCGAAAATATATAAGATTAGTGTAGACGTTATTCGTCGCTTTAGCTCTTTAAAAGTATTCTTATATTTTTCCCTAAAGTCGAAGATTATTTCTTTCTTAGTTAAGTTAGTAATTAGTACTACGATTTTTAAGAAGTCCTTAATAAACTT